>NC_134882.1:50869144-50894144 GCF_041734735.1 Babylonia areolata | reverse complement strand
GTTATCTATCTTGTATCTCTGTTTCTGTGACTGGTATCTGTCTTGTATGTCTGTTTCTGTGTCTGGTATCTGTCTTGTATCTCTGTTTCTGTGACTGGTATCTGTCCTGTATCTCTGTTTCTGTGTCTGTTATC
Organism: Babylonia areolata; assembly: GCF_041734735.1. Taxonomy (NCBI): domain Eukaryota; kingdom Metazoa; phylum Mollusca; class Gastropoda; order Neogastropoda; family Buccinidae; genus Babylonia; species Babylonia areolata. The sequence continues at coordinate 50,894,010 of NC_134882.1, read as the reverse complement.
TATCTTGTATCTCTGTTTCTGTGACTGGTATCTGTCCTGTATCTCTGTTTCTGTGTCTGGTATCTGTCTTGTATCCCTGTTTCTGTGTCTTCTATCTGTCTTGTATCTCTGTTTATGTGTCTGGTATCTGTCTGGTATCTCTGTTTATGTGTCTGTTATCTGTCTTGTATCTCTGTTTATGTGTCTGTTATCTGTCTCGTATCTCTGTTTATGTGTGTGTTATCTGTCTTGTATCTCTGTTTCTGGTATCTGTCTTGTATCTCTGTTTCTGTGTCTGTTATCTGTCTTGTATCTCTGTTTCTGTGTCTTCTATCTGTCTTGTATCTCTGTTTATGTGTCTTCTATCTGTCTTGTATCTCAATTTATGTGTCTTCTATCTGTCTTGTATCTCTGTTTATGTGTCTTCTATCTGTCTTGTATCTCAATTTATGTGTCTTCTATCTGTCTTGTATCTCTGTTTCTGTGTCTTCTATCTGTCTTGTATCTCTGTTTATGTGTCTTCTATCTGTCTTGTATCTCTGTTTCTGTGTCTGGTGTCTGTCTTGTATCTCTGTTTCTGTGACTGGTATCTGTCTTGTATCTCTGTTTCTGTGTCTGGTATCTGTCTTGTATCTCTGTTTCTGTGACTGGTATCTGTCTTGTATCTCTGTTTCTATGTCAGGTATCTGTCTGATATCTCTGTTTCTGTGTCTGGTATCTGTCTTGTATCTCTGTTTCTGTGACTGTTATCTGTCTTGTATCTCTGTTTCTGTGTCTGGTATCTGTCTTGTATCTCTGTTTCTGTGTCTGGTATCTGTCTTGTATCTCTGTTTCTGTGTCTGGTATCTGTCTTGTATCTCTGTTTCTGTGTCTGGTATCTGTCTTGTATCTCTGTTTCTGTTTCTGGTATCTGTCTTGTATCTCTGTTTCTGTGACTGGTATCTGTCTTGTATCTCTGTTTCTATGTCTGGTATCTGTCTTGTATCTCTGTTTCTGTGTCTGGTATCTGTCTTGTATCTCTGTTTCTGTGTCTGGTATCTGTCTTGTATCTCTGTTTATGAGTCTGGTATCTGTTTCGTATCTCTGTTTCTGTGACTGGTATCTGTCTTGTATCTCTGTTTCTGTGTTTGGTGTCTGCCTTGTATCTCTGTTTCTGTGTCTGTTATCTGTCTTGTATCTCTGTTTCTGTGACTGGTATCTGTCTTGTATCTCTGTTTCCGTGTCTGGTATCTGTCTTGTATCTCTGTTTCTGTGTCTGGTATCTGTCTTGTATCTCTGTTTCTGTGTCTGTTATCTGTCTTGTATCTCTGTTTCTGTGCCTGGTATCTGTCTTGTATCTCTGTTTCTATGTCTGGTATCTGTCTTGTATCTCTGTTTCTGTGTCTGGTATCTGTCTTGTATCTCTGTTTCTGTGTCTGTTATCTGTCTTGTATCTCTGTTTCTGTGTCTGGTATCTGTCTTGTATCTCTGTTTCCGTGTCTGGTATCTGTCTTGTATCTCTGTTTCTGTGTCTGGTATCTGTCTTGTATCTCTGTTTCTGTGTCTGGTATCTGTCTTGTATCTCTGTTTCTGTGTCTGGTATCTGTCTTGTATCTCTGTTTCTGTGTCTTCTATCTATCTTATGTATCTCTGTTTCCATGACTGGTATCTGTCTTGTATCTCTGTTTCTGTGACTGTTATCTGTCTTGTATCTCTGTTTCTGTGACTGGTATCTGTCTTGTATCTCTGTTTCTGTGCCTGGTATCTGTCTTGTATCTCTGTTTCTGTGTCTGTTATCTATCTTGTATCTCTGTTTCTGTGTCTGGTATCTGTCTTGTATCTCTGTTTCTGCGACTGGTATCTGTCTTGTATCTCTGTTTCTGTGACTGGTATCTGTCTTGTATCTCTGTTTCTGTGTCTGGTATCTGTCTTGTATCTCTGTTTCTGCGACTGGTATCTGTCTTGTATCTCTGTTTCTGTGACTGGTATCTGTCTTGTATCTCTGTTTCTGTGTCTGGTATCTGTCTTGTATCTCTGTTTATGTGTCTGGTATCTGTCTTGTATCTCTGTTTCTATGTCTGGTATCTGTCTTGTATCTCTGTTTCTGTGTCTGTTATCTATCTTGTATCTCTGTTTCTGTGTCTGGTATCTGTCTTGTATCTCTGTTTCTGTGTCTGGTATCTGTCTTGTATCTCTGTTTCTGTGTCTGGTATCTGTCTTGTATCTCTGTTTCTGTGCCTGGTATCTGTCTTGTATCTCTGTTTCTGTGTCTGGTATCTGTCTGGTATCTCTGTTTCTGTGCCTGGTATCTGTCTTGTATCTCTGTTTCTGTGTCTGGTATCTGTCTGGTATCTCTGTTTCTGTGTCTGGTATTTGTCTGGTATCTCTGTTTCTGTGTCTGGAATCTGTCTTGTATCTCTGTTTCTGTGTCTTCTGTCTTGTATCTCTGTTTCTGTGCCTGGTATCTGTCTTGTATCTCTGTTTCTGTGTCTGGTATCTGTCTGGTATCTCTGTTTCTGTGTCTGGTATTTGTCTGGTATCTCTGTTTCTGTGTCTGGTATCTGTCTTGTATCTCTGTTTCTATGTCTGGTATCTGTCTTGTATCTCTGTTTCTGTGTCTGGTATCTGTCTTGTATCTCTGTTTCTGTGTCTTCTATCTGTCTTGTATCTCTGTTTATGTGTCTGGTATCTATCTTGTATCTCTCTTTCTGTGTCTGTTATCTATCTTGTATCTCTGTTTCTGTGACTGGTATCTATCTTGTATCTCTCTTTCTGTGTCTGTTATCTATCTTGTATCTCTGTTTCTGTGACTGGTATCTGTCTTGTATCTCTGTTTCTATGTCTGTTATCTGTCTTGTATCTCTCTTTCTGTGTCTGTTATCTATCTTGTATCTCTGTTTCTGTGACTGGTATCTGTCTTGTATCTCTGTTTCTGTGACTGTTATCTGTCTTGTATCTCTGTTTCTATGTCTGTTATCTGTCTTGTATCTCTGTTTCTATGTCTGGTATCTGTCTTGTATCTCTGTTTCTGTGTCTTCTGTCTTGTATCTCTGTTTCTGTGCCTGGTATCTGTCTTGTATCTCTGTTTCTGTGACTGGTATCTGTCTTGTATCTCTGTTTCTGTGACTGTTATCTGTCTTGTATCTCTGTTTATGTGTCTGGTATCTGTTTCGTATCTCTGTTTCTGTGACTGGTATCTGTCTTGTATCTCTGTTTCTATGTCTGGTATCTGTCTTGTATCTCTGTTTCTGTGTCTGTTATCTGTCTGGTATCTCTGTTTATGAGTCTGGTATCTGTCTTGTATCTCTGTTTCTGTGACTGGTATCTGTCTTGTATCTCTGTTTATGTGTCTGGTATCTGTCTTGTATCTCTGTTTTCGTATAATGTATCTTTCTTGTGTATCTCTGTTCCTCCCTCTCGCATCTGTCTTATACATTTGTTTTTGTGTCTTCCATCTATCATGTATATATTTTCTAAAAACTTTTTTTCTTTTCTTTTTTTTCTACAAGATTTACGACTATATTAATTTATTCATACATTTGCTTAAATAATTAACAATCGTGATAGAGGGAAGCAGACACAATCTAAGAAATACCAGCGCATCTCCCCATCAGCATGGCATCATTAGGGACTGTGACTCAACGTCGGCACACGAACCCCCCACGGCGTTTACACAACCACGTCATGATGCTCACGAAGGCGGAAGGCGCCGGCTTGCAGGAAAAAGTAAACTGTTGTTTAAAAAAATAAAAATAAAATAAAAAAGGCCCTTTAAACATCGGGGTTTATTTTCCAAACATTTTCTCGACCAGGCATTTTGCCAAGCTAGCTCCAACCCCCCTCTTCCCCCCCTCCCCCTTCCCCTCCCTCCCCTCTCCCTTGTTGCCGTTATCGTCAAAAGATGAGTCGATTATTATTATTGAAGGAAATGGGTGAGGAAGAGACAAGGCATGAGAGAGAAGAAAGAAAGAAAGCAAAAAAACTGGGACATACGTGCAAAACAAAGATAAAACCGTGACTAATTCTGACAGAGCTGTTTGCTTTTACATCGATGTAGAATGTCTGTTCCTTATTGAACTTACTTTTGTTCATGTTCTCACTTGAAGAATTGATCCTAATGATTTGGGTCATACGGCGTTTCTATTTCTTTTCAGCGTAATGATAAAAGAAATATTTCAAATGAATGTTTGCTTAAATATGATGGGTCTCGACCAAACTCTGTTCAATACCAAGTAAATAGATAGATAGAAAAATAGTTAGATGGATGGATGGATGGATAGGTAGATAGATGAACAAATATACATACATAATTGAATGAATGAATGAATACTGTGAAAACCAAACATCTGTAATTTCTACCAACTGTGGAGTGATGGCCTAGAGGTAACGCGTCCGCCTAGGAAGCGAGAGAATCTGAGCGCGCTGGTTCGAATCACGGCTCAGCCGCCGATATTTTCTCCCCCTCCACTAGACCTTGAGTGGTGGTCTGGACGCTAGTCATTCGGATGAGACGATAAACCGAGGTCCCGTGTGCAGCATGCACTTAGCGCACGTAAAAGAACCCACGGCAACAAAAGGGTTGTTCCTGGCAAAATTCTGTAGAAAAATCCACTGCAATAGGAAAAAAACAAATAAAACTGCACGCAGGAAAAAAATACAAAAAAATGGGTTGGCGCTGTAGTGTAGCGACGCGCTCTCCCTGGGGAGAGCAGCCCGAATTTCACACAGAGAAATCTGTTGTGATAAAAAGAAATACAAAATACAAATACAAATGCAAACTGCTGTAGCGGAGTGGTTTACGTCTCGGCTTACAACTGGGAGCACGCAAGTTGGACCTCAACTGGGAAGACAGGAACCACAGTCTGGGGCCATTTTCCTGAGGACCGGGAAAACAGAAAAAAGAAAAGGCAGCGATACAAGAGCATCCAGGTGTCATGACCTGGGTGCGGCCCGGGCCCCTTAGAGTGCAAGGAGTTCAGGGCCGAAACACTTGACTGAGGGGGGGGCATCTTGTCTGAAGACCTTGTACTGTCCAGCTCTTCCTAGAGTTTCTTATCACCATTATCAATGCCACATGTAACACTTTTGGCTTTACAAGCTGTCAGTTTTTGTTGTTGTTGTTTTTGTTTTTGTTTTTTGTTTTGTTTTTTGTTTGTTTATTTGTTTCTTTTCATTATACAGTTTCTTTTGTCGTGATGCGTTTCAGTTTAAACTATTGTTGTTGTTATTGTTTATCTTCTATCGCACATTCCTTAACTTTATCGTGCTGGCCACATTACCGTTTCCACTTAACAGACCTCTTGATTTCTCTTTGTCTTGCTCTGCGCGCGCTGTGTGTGTGTGTGTGTGTGTGTGTGTGTGTGTGTGTGTGTGTGTATGCGTGTGTGTGTGTGTGTGTGTGTGTTAAAAAACAACAAAAAATATCGCTTTCTTCATTGTGTGTGTGTGCGCGCGCGCGCCCGCGCATATGTGTGTGTGTGTGTGTGTGTTGTACGCGTGTGTGTTGTATGTGTTGTGCTCGCGCGCGCGCGCGCGCGTGTGTGTGTGTGTGTGTGTTGTGTATGTTGTGTGCGTGAGTGTGTGTGTTTGTGTGTGTGTGTTGTGTATGTTGTGTGCGTGAGTGTGTGTGTTTCTGTGTGTGTGTGTGTGTGTGTGTGTGTGTTGTGTATGTTGTGTGCGTGAGTGTGTGTGTTTCTGTGTGTGTGTGTGTGTGTGTGTGTGTGTGTGTGTGTTGTGTATGATGTGTGCGTGAGTGTGTGTGTTTCTGTGTGTGCGTGCGTGTGTGTGTGTGTGTGTGTGTGTGTGTGTGTGTGTGTTGGTTTGACATCATTGAAAGGACAAGCACTGGGGAGATAAGCCAGACACTGATGGAAACGGATGAGTTATGCAATCCGGTTGTTTTTCTATCAGACAAAGCCGGGGGTGTATGGGTGTGAATTCCTATCTGTAACATTTCTCAGGTATTCATTTACCCTCTTTCTATACCTTATCGGCCTGTCTGTCTATCTCTGTATGTCTGTCTGTCCGTCTGTCTCCTTCTCCCTCTTTCTCTCTTCCTGTCTCTCCCCCACTCTCTGTTCTTTCTCTTTCTCATTTTCTTCCCCCCTCTCTCTCTCTCTCTCTCTCTCTCTCTCTCTCTCTCTCTCTCCCCGCTTTTTTTTTCTCTATCCCGCCCCCTGTCTCTCTCTTTCCCTCTCTCCATTTCCCGAGTACCTTTTTTTTTTTTTTTTTTTTTACTTGTCTTGCTTCTCTTCAGTCTCTCTCTCACCATCAGTGGGACACAGCGGCTCCCCAATAACTCTTCGTAGAGTCAAATACGGTATGAATATGTAATCATTTGTTCTCGTCACATTATCAATGTCATTCTTTTTATTACTCTTGTTGTCTCATTTATTTATTTATTTATTATATTATTATTATTATTATTATTATTATTATTATTATTATTATATTATTATTATTATTATTACTACTACTACCATTTTCTATATTATAATTATCATTTATTTATTTATGCATGTAAGCTTATCTATTATTTATTCACCTTTTTTTTCTCAAGGCCTGACTAAGCACGTTGGGTTACGCTGCTGGTCAGGCATCTGCTTGGCAGATGTGGTGTAGCGTATATGGTTTTGTCCGAACGCAGTGACGCCTCCTTGAGCTACTGAAACTGAAACTGAAACTTTATTACTCCCGAGCAAATCTTCAAGCTTCGCTCTGCACCTCGTATCGCTGTCGATTTACATACAGACTATGCTGTTTCTTTGTTTTCCAAACAAAGCTGTTTCGTGAAGAATATTTGTATCAAAGTGTGTGCAATAATCCTTGGGGTGGTTGGGATGGTGGTGGTGGGTGAGGGTGGAGGTGGTGGTGTGGTGGTGGTTGATGGAGGTGGTCGGGATATGGCGGTGGGGGTGGTTGAGATGGTGGTGGTGGTTGTAGCGATGGGGGTGTTGGTGGTGGTGGTGATGCTGGTGCTTGTGGCGATGGGGGTGGTGGTGGTGGTGGTTGTGGTGATGGGGGTGATGCTGGTGGTGGTGATGCTGGTGCTTGTGGCGATGGTGGTTGTGGTGGTGGTGGTGGTGGTGATGCTGGTGCTTGTGGCGATGGGGGTGGTGGTGGTGGTGGTGGTATGGTGTAGTTTGGCTTGGTGTCGTGTCGTATAGTGCAGTGTGGTGTGGTGTGATATGACGTTTTGTCATGTGGTGAAGCGTTTCTGTTCCATCGTGGTGCTTTGCTTTTAAAGTCACAATGGGGTTTAACTCAGTCACTCACCTCAACGGGAAACCCCCGTCCCAGGCCAGTGGAGAGATGGGACCTATCTATGGACTCAAATCCACTGCATCTAGGGCTCCGTCGGCATAGGAAGGCGGGGGCCAATTCTCTCCTTCCGCCGTTATGACTTTCCCTTAACTCACTCAGTACGGCCAGTCCTCTCTTCTCCTCTACACAGACCCCTCGGATGTCCAGTGGGTGTCTGAATGACCCAACCTTTAGCTTCCGTCGTCAGAATTGTGGTATTCTTTGCCAACATTCACGTCTTCAGTATAAGAGCCTTCCGCTTGCAATATTTTGATGGTGGTAATTGGGGTGAAACGCTGTTAACGTCGTCTCTTTCACCGTTCGTAATGGAGAGAGTTAAACGAAGTCAGGTGCCCCCTCACTCCTAGGCGGTGAGAGAAGAACGAGAGGGAAGCTCCTTTCCCAAGGATACAGTGCCATGGCGAAACGGAGCCTCGAACCCCGAGCACTGGTAAAAATACTGGATTAACTCTCTCCATACGAACGGCGAAAGAGACGACGTTAACAGCGTTTCACCCCAATTACCAGCATCCAAATAGTGCAAGCGGAAGGCTCTTATACTAAAGAGGTGAATGTTGACAAAGATACCAGAATTCTGACGACGGAAGCTAATGGTTGGGTCATTGAGACACCCACTGGACATCCGAGGTGTCTGTGTAGAGGAGGAGAGAGGACTGGCCGTACTGAGTGAGTTAAGGCATTTAAACCTGCCGCCACAGCGCTGTTGATAATGCCTCTACTTTTCGGGATCCACGCCTCAGTTACAGCACAATGTACGTTGTGGAGGGATCCTGGCTTCAAAGACGGCATCTCTTGTTTCCAGTCCATTCTGACCCACTCAAACTTACACACGCACACACACATATTCACATACACGCACACGCACACACACATATTCACACACACATACACACACGCATGCACGCACTCACGCACGCACACACAGACAGACAGACAGACACATATACACACACACTAGTACAGACACACACACTAGTACACACACACACACACACACACACACACACACACACACACACACACACACACACTCAGGAACACACAAACACACATACTCAGGAACACACACACACACACACACACACACACACACACACACACACACACACACACACACACACACACACACACACACACACACACAAGTAAAAACACCCCAACACACACACACCCTAAGCCAACCCCTGCCCCTCCCCCCCCCCCCCCCCCCCCACACACACACAAACTAAAACACACACACGCACTCACATAAACACCACACACACACACACACACACACACACACACACACACACACACACACACACACAACCAGCACCGCACCACACCCTTCCCGCAGACGCCACCGCCCAACCCCCAACCCACCCACTTCCCCCGCACCTCCCCCCCCCCCCCCCCCACACACGTCATATCCCCAGATCACCCACCACTCACCACCCTGCCGAGGGCAGTTCGCCAAGGTTCTTGGCCCATTATCTTCCGAGCAGGGCGTCAACAGGACAGATAAGCTAGGTAATATTTGGAACTAAAGAACCTCCTGAAATAGGGACGTTTCGGTTCTCACTTTCTGCATCTGTAGCTCTGGGGTTTTTGTCTGTATTTGTTTGTCTGTCTCGGTCCCTCCCCCCCCCTTCTATATATATATATATATATATATATATATATATATATATATATATATATATATATATATGCCTCCTTCTCTCTTTCTCCCTCCTCCTCTTCTCTCTCTCTCCCTCTCTCTCTCTCTCTCTCTCTAGTCCCCGAAAAGTTACCACCTCGAAAGAAAAAGGTAAAAAATGATGGTATGGCCCTGACCCTAACACTGGCATTTCAAAAGACTCCCAGTTTTCAATGATTTCATATAACGTTGAAGGAATAGTGTCTAAACTGAAAGACACCAGTTTCGTCTCCTTTATTTCAAAGTTTAACTTCATTTGTCTGTTAGAAACATTCGTAGAGTCCTTCACATGTTCGTTATTCCCATCACATACATGTTACGTTGCTCCAGCAATAAAGCTCTCACATCAGGGGAGGAGGAGTGGGGGTGTCATTGTACTGGTAAACAATGAGTATGTACCTTTCCTTAAACAATTTCCAACAAAATACGATAATATAATTGTTCTTCAAGCAGAAAAAGAACTTTTTGGAACAGAGTCTAGTGTTTTTATTGTTAGTATTTACATAAATCCTCTCAACAGTCCATTTTACGAGACAAGTGAGGCAGACAATGGGATTTCTATACTAGAACAATGTCTACTTGACATTATTGAAAACCACGAGGCTGCTTCCTTCATTTTGTGTGGAGACTTTAATGCCAGGACTGGTAACAAATTCCCAGAACAGTTTAGTGCTGACTTTTCCTCAGACGACACACACGATGGTTTTCAGTTTGACTTTGACGATGGCCACGAATCGATTCCTGACCGTTGTTCACAAGATACAGTGATCAATGACTATGGCCAAAAGTTACTCTGCTTGTGCTCTAATTTTGATCTGTACATTTTGAATGGTGTTTGTGATGGAGACACAAATGGGGTTTTCACTTATACGTCTCCCTCTGGTAGTAGTGTCATTGATTATTTTATTTTCTCCACTTCATTAAGCTATTTATCGCACAGAATGCTTGTAGAAGAAATGATAGACTCTAAGCATATGCCTGTATCATGTCTCATAAAGTGTAATAGACAAAAGTATAAAGGGGGAACAGATGCATTTATTTCTAGGTTCATTTGGTCTGATGACAAACGTGACGAATTCGTTTATTGTATCAATTTACCGGAAAATATTGCTTCTCTTGAACAAGCCAAACACCTGATTGATGAAAACATCAATAAAGCAGTCGACTTGTTTTCAGTTACTCTAAAATCCGCCGCTTCTTGCATGCTTGTAAAAAGAGGATGTGCTAGAGCCATAAAAGGCAATATTTGGTTCGACTCAGAATGCCATGAACGTCGGAAGGGCACAAGGAAAGCTCTCCGTGAATTTAGACGTGAACAGAGAGCCGATCCCACTGCAGATGGGCATGCGTATTTTGAGTCCAGAAAGTCTTACAGAAAGCTATTGGCTAATAAAGAAAGAGCGTACAAAGCAAAATGTAGAGCTGAACTTGAAGGGAATATTAATGATTCCAAACAGTTTTGGAAAAATATCAAACAATTTTCTAAGAAAAGTAAACAGACTGGAAACATCTCAGATGATGAATGGTTACAACACTTTAAAGAGGTTTTTGGTGTGAATGACAATGATACGATAAATGACGATTTCACTGGCTTTGAACCTGGGAATGGGACTGAAGAAAGTGACAATCAGGACGATGTCCTACTGAACAGTGATATAACTGAACAAGAAATACTCGATTCCATCCGTCATCTAAGAAACAATAAAGCAGCCGGCCCAGATGGCATTATACCCGAACTTTTTAAACACTCAAGTGAGCTAATTGTTCCTTTTCTTTTGAAACTGTTTAATAGCATATTTTCTTCGGGTCAGTACCCTGTAGCTTGGACTGAATCGATTATTCAACCCTTGCACAAGAAAGGTGATTTACACAAGCCAGACAATTACAGGGGCATTTCACTTTTGAACATATGTGGAAAGCTGTACAGCCATATTATTAACAAGAGAATATCAAAATGGGTTGAAAGTAAGGACATATTAGGTGATATACAAGCCGGATTTCGAAAAGATCATTCAACAATTGACCATATTTTTACGCTGTTCTCAATGGTACAGAAATATTTGCTTAAAAATAGAAAATTATTTGTAGCTTTCATTGACTTTCGTAAGGCTTTCGATTTTATTTCACATGGAAAACTGTGGCCCGTACTGCGGAAGTCTGGCTTAAAAGGGAAAATATTAAAAACCATTCAAAGTATGTATAAAACCGTTAAAGCTCGAGTACGTTGGGGGGGTAGGGTAACCGAAGCTTTCCTTTGTCAAAAAGGTTTAAAACAAGGGGAGGTTACAAGTCCTTTACTTTTCTCTCTGTTTATAAATGATCTTGCCACGGACATAATCGAGAAAGGACGCCATGGCATACAACTGAATCCTGATATGATTGAACTGTTTATTTTACTTTTTGCGGACGATATAGTGCTTTTGTCTGATACAGTTACTGGTCTGCAGAACCAATTGAATGTGCTGGCAATGAAGGCTTCCGAGTTAGATTTACATGTTAACCTTGATAAATCCAAAATAATTATTTTTAGAAATGGTGGATACATTGCTCGGAAGGAAACCTGGACATACGAAGGTCACGACATCAAAATCGTCAATCCCTATAAGTACTTAGGTTTGTTTTTCAGCACTAGATTATCTTTTTCGAAGGCTCTGGATGACATAGCAATGAAAGCACGGAAAGGTGTAATAGAAATATTTAGAACGTTATGGAGACTTGACGATTTCTCTGTTAGTATTTTCTTTAAATTATTTGATTCACAAATAAAACCAATTCTGTTATATGGCTCTGAAATCTGGGGATTAATGCAAATTTCACCAATAGAAAAAAGTGCACATGTTTGCTTTAAAAAAACTTCTTAATGTGAGTCCAAGATCATCAAATGACATGGTGTATGGCGAGACAGGTCGTTACCCTCTGTATGTATATTCCTTCTTGTCATGTATAAAGTACTGGATCAGACTTACAAGAATGGATGAAAATAGACTTCCTCGTAAATCTTATAAAATGCTTCTATCGCTATGTGATCAAGACAAAGAGTGCTGGGCATCTCAGGTACGAAACACTTTGTATAAATTTGGATTCGGCTTTGTTTGGGAAAATCAAGGTGTAGAAAATGTAAGAGGATAGGTGGCGCTGCGCTCAGTGGCGACACGGTGTTTTTGCAGGCTCGTGCTTTTTAGTGTTTTGTGGAGTTTTACCGGTCCTGATATGATCCGATCAAATACACTGAAATACTGTGCAGCTCAGCTCTACCAGATTTTAACAATTATTTTTAATCAGTCTCTTAGTGAATGCAAAATACCATCTATCTGGAAAACTTCCTGCATTATACCTGTACCTAAGAAAACACATGTTTCATGTATGAATGACCTCCGTCCTGTAGCACTGACATCTGCTGTGATGAAATTTTTTGAGAGAGTGATACTTGTCTATTTGCAGGAGTCTGTCAAACCATTTTTAGATCCCTTGCAATTTGCATACAGGAGAAACAGATGTACGGATGATGCAATACTGTTTGTCTTGAACAAAATCTATGAACACCTAGACAAATCAAATACCTGTGTCCGCTTGATGTTCTTTGATTTTTCTAGTGCTTTTAATACAATTCAACCTCACCTCTTAGCAAAAAAGCTGATGCACATGGGACTCGCTTTTCCGACGATTTTATGGGTTTTAGACTATCTTACTAAAAGGCCTCAGTTTGTAAAATTAAATGATTTTATGTCTACTGTCTCTTTCACAAACACAGGTGCACCACAAGGTACAGTCCTCTCGCCTTTTCTTTTTACCTTGTATACGGCTGAATGCAGAAGCCTGACCAATTCGTGTCCCCTCGTTAAGTTTGCAGATGACTCCGCACTGACAGGACTTATTACTGACGACGATGACACTGACTACCGAAGAGAAATTGACAGGTTTGTGAACTGGTGTGAAGAAAATTTCCTTGAGCTGAATGTTGGCAAAACCAAAGAGCTTGTTATCGACTTCAGAAAAAAGAAATCAACTTTAAGTAAAATCATCACAAAAAATGAAGTGGTCGAACAAGTAGACTCATACAAATATCTCGGTGTGATAATCGACAATAAGCTGTCTTGGAATGAAAACTCAACTGCACTCATTAAAAAGAGCAACAGTCGCATGTACTGTCTTAGAAAAATGAAATCTTTTAATGTATGCAAGCAGATGCTCCAAATGTTTTACACATCTGTTGTCTGTAGTGTTTTAACATACGGAGCCGTGTGCTGGGGGGGAAACCTGACCAAACATGACAAAGACAGGTTGGAAAAAGTCATTAGGAAAGCGGGTGGGGTGGTGGGTATAAGACAAGACACCTTTAGCGACATGCACAATAGAAAACTGACTGACAGACTAATAACAATTTTGACCGACGTAAGACACCCACTACATGATGACATTAATAGCAGAAGGTCAGACATAAGTGGTAGGTTTAGAGCTCCACGCGCAAGAACATCTCGATATATTAATTCATTTATTCCTACAGCCATTCGCGCACACAATCAAAACATCCAATACACTAAGTGAACCCTCCCACCCCCCAAGCCCCCTCGCCACAGCAACACCTGAACTTCACCAGCAGACGAGTGTATGGGAGCAGACATTATGCGTGCATGTGGGACTGAGCGGGTGAGCACGGGCAAGCAAGCATTTGTGTGTGTGTGTGATCGGAAGTGATTTTAAAATATTTTCTTATTTTACTTGGATTTCATGTATCTTAATGTTAATGTTCTAATCTTATTGGCGTGACATATGTTATGTGCATGCATACGTTGTTTGTGTGTGTGTGAGTGAGTGTGTGTGTGTGTGTGTGTGTGTGTGTGTGTGTGTGTGTGTGCATTTTACTTATATATGCGATTTATTCCCTTGATGTTTTTATTTATGTATTGTTGTACAATACCTTATGGTCTTAACGTGTGTGTGTGTGTGTGTGGGTGTGTGTGTGGGTGGGTGGGTGTGCGTGCGTGCGCGCATGTCATTTTTAGTAATCTTATACCCTTTTTTTGTTGGATGTTTTCATTTGTTAATATTGTTGTGCAATACCCTATTGTCTTAACATGAGTATGTGAGTGGGGGGGTGGGGGGTGGGGGGGTTAGTATATCGTCAGCTATTGGGAATTCTTATTTGACTAGTTTTAATCTCTTCTTATGTTGCGCATGATTTTATGCCAGTGTTTACAATGAGCCTGTGATTGCACAACTTAATTTCCATGTGGATTAATAAAGTGTTTTTGATTGATTGATTGATTGATTGAATGATTTCAAACAAAGACTGATCGATTGCCATAGTCAAAACTGGCACGAACATCTTCACAGCAGCAGCAGGTTCAGCGTTTATCGAAATTTCAAATCATCCATATCACTGGAATCTTACTTTACAGCAGTTAAAAATAAACACATAAGAGATGTGCTTATAAGGTTTAGAATAGGAGCCTCGGATATCCGTACACACAAGATGAGATTTGCTTTCGTCAGTCCAAACGACCTGAAATGTCCACTATGTAACGCTGGTATTGAAGACGAGATACACACTTTATTTTACTGTAAATCTCTTAACGATCTGCGACATAAATATATTCCATGTTGGTACACGAAACATCCCTCTGACAAAAGTTTAGAATTTATAATGCATGACACAAAAATCCTTCATGATCTAGGTCGCTTTATTTATCACTCTAATAAACGTCGTGCTGCTTTATTATGTTAATGGGCACAACCTGAGTTCTGTTCTGTTATACATTTAAAACAACGAACGTACATGTTTAAGCGGACTTGCTCACGATGGAAGGCATTTACCTTTTTGAATTTTCGATTCATGTGTTTGCATGCCCGGTTTTACAAAATCGAGTCTGCGCGCGCGCGCGTGTGTGTGTGTGTGGGGGGGGAGATGTGGGAAGGGGTCTGGAGGTGTGGGATGGGGGGGTGTGTGTGTGCTCAACATTGTAATGGGTCAGAAGGCCTTCTACAATAAAACAGTTCTGAGTTCTGAGTTCTCTCTCTCTCTCTCTCTCTCTCTCTCTCTCTCTCTCTCTCTCTCTCTCAAGCTATCTCTTTCACTTCTGTTCTCATTACGTGTTTGATGTCTTTGTGAGATGCCAATCATCAAGTAGCTTTTTGTATGTCTATGTGCATACATACGTATGTATGCATCATTTCGTGTGTGTGTGTGTGCGTGCGTGCGTGCGCGCGCGCGCGCATGTGTGTGTGTGTAACATGGTTGTGTGTGTCGATGATATACGTATGTGTTACCTACGTAGGTAGAGAAAGACTAATAACTGTGCCAGGTTTCGTTTCCTTTCAGTCTATTCTAGAAACAGAAGTGGGTCAAGGGGAAATCTTTCATGAACATCCTTCGTAATCCCCGAAGTGCGGAAAGTGTTAACCCATAGTCTCCCCGCTTGCTTCCACAGATAGACTGTGACTTCTTGTCCTAGAATACCAAGCCCAACAATCAGCCACCACCACCATCACAACAGCAGCCACCACACCCGCTACCATCACCCCACAACCACCATCGCCATTTTATTCCCCCCTAATTCCACAGACTGTGGCTTCTCGTTCTACAATACCAACCACGACCATCATCACCACCACCACCACCACACCCGCTACCATCATCACCATTTTATTCCCCCCTAATTCCACAGTCTGTGACTTCTTGTTCTACAATACCAGCCACGACCATCATCACCACCACCACCACAACAACAACAGCAACCACCACACCCGCTACCATCACCCCACAACCATCATCATCATTTTATTCCCCCCTAATTCCACAGACTGTGGCTTCTCGCTCTACAATAACAACCACGACCCCAACAATCAGCCACCACCACCACAACAACAACAACAGCAACCACCACACCCGCTACCATCACCCCACAACCACCATCGCCATTTTATTCCCTCCTAATTCCACAGTCTGTGACTTCTCGTTCTACAATACCAAACACGACCATCACGACCACCACCACCACCACAACAACAACAACAACAGCAACCACCACACCCGCTACCATCACCCCACAACCACCATCGCCATTTTATTCCTTCCTAATTCCACAGTCTGTGACTTCTCGTTCTACAATAACAACCACAACCATCATCACCACCACCACCACCACAACAACAACAGCAACAGCAACCACCACACCCGCTACCATCATCACCATTTTATTCCCCCCCCCCCCCCCCCCCCCCCTAATTCCACAGTCTGTGACTTCTCGTTCTACAATACCAATCACGACCATCACGACCACCACCACCACCACAACAACAACAGCAACACCACACCCGCTACCATCACCCCACAACCATCATCACCATTTTATTCCCTCCTAATTCCACAGTCTGTGACTTCTCGTTCTACAATACCAGCCACGACCATCATCACCACCACCACCACCACAACAACAACAACAACAGCAACCACCACACCCGCTACCATCACCCCACAACCATCATCACCATTTTATTCCCTCCTAATTCCACAGTCTGTGACTTCTCGTTCTACAATACCAACCACGACCATCATCATCACCACCACCACCACCACCACAACAACAACAACAGCAACCACCACACCCGCTACCATCACCCCACAATCACCATCACCAATGTATTCTCTCCAATTCCAGACTGTAACCTCTCGTCCTAGAATACCAACCACCATACCCAACACCCTAATCCCACCCCCACTCCACCCCACCCCACCCCACCCCACCCCACCACTCCCACTATTTCTATTTTGTTATCGCATATTCAGTTCTCTAGGTCTGATTCCAGAGTGTGAGATCATGTCCTGGGAAAGGCTAATTGCATGTTGTAAAGCGAAAGAAAAGAGCCCCCCCACCCCACCCCCCGCCTCCCTCGTCCCCACTCTGTGTCATTCGCTGAAGGGACCCAGGTGTCTGGCACTCTCAGAACACGGGGCACGGTGCAGAGCGGTGCTGCCTGTGTGGATCACCTGGAGCGTGAAGTGACAACCCTGGATGGGAAATGGTTTGTGCTGGTGTGGTGGAGGGGGGGAACATATGGGAGTCTAGGGGGAGGGCGGGTTGTGGACTGGTTGGGTGAGGGCTTCCGTGTGTGTGTTGTGTGTATGTGTGTGAGTGAGTGTGGAATGTGTGTGTGTGTGTGAGTGATTGTGTGTGTGTGTGTTGTGTGTATGTGTGTGTGTGTTGTGTGTGTGTGTGTGTGTGTGTGAGTGAGTGAGTGAGTGATTGTGTGTGTGTGTGAGAGAGAGAGAGAGAGTGATTGTGTGTGTGTGTGTGTGTGTGTTGTGTATGTGTGTGTGTGTGTTGTGTGTATGTGTGTGTGGGTGAGGGCTTCCGTGTGTGTGTGTGTGTAAGTGTGTGTGTGTGAGTGAGTGATTGTGTGTGTATGTTGTGTGTGTGTGTTGTGTGTATGTGTGTGTGTGTTGTGTGTGTGTGTGTGTATGTGTGTGTGTGGGTGAGTGATTGTGTGTGTGTGAGTGAGTGAGTGAGTGATTGTTTGTGTGTGTGTGTGTGAGAGAGAGAGAGAGAGTGATTGTGTGTGTGTGTGTTGTGTGTGTTGTGTGTGTGTGTATGAGTGAGTGAGTGAGTGATTGTTTGTGTGTGTGTGTGTGTGTGAGAGAGAGAGAGAGAGAGAGAGTGATTGTGTGTGTGTGTGTGAGTGAGTGATTGTGTGTGTGTGTGTGTGTGTGTGTTAGACTTCTTTTGTGAACCGCTGAGCCTTACTCAATGTGACCTAAATTGTTCCTGTCGTTTCCCTCTGTGTGGAAGTGTCGCCCGCCCATTAATTTCCATTTCCACCTTAAGGGATGCATGGGTGCACAGCTCTGTCTGTCTGTCTGTCTGCCGTCTGTCTGTCTGTCTCTCTCCCTCTCTCTGTCTCTGTCTCTGTCTCTCAGGAGTAGAGTCCTTAGCAGTAAAAGGCAAACAAACATGCATGCAGTGACTGTATAAGGTATATAACGAAACTGAATGATGTTTCCAAAGGGTGTTTTTTATTGTTGTTTTTTTCAAAATATTTCATGCTCATGTACAACCCATTCTTTTGTACGCTTCTGAGATGCGGGGTCTCAACAGACTTAATAATATCGAGAAGGTTCATTCCTTTGCATGTAAACGTTTTTTTTAACATACCACTGAGAGTACCAAACAAGTTTGCATCCGGAGAATTAGGACGTTATCCACTGTATATAAATTGTGATATGAGGTTGTTGAATATGAATGTGCACCGATTAACCAGACAGACATATTTAATATTGTTTAACCTGGACGAAAGGGGAAAGAATGCTGGGTGTCTTTAGTCAAAAATACTTTATTTAGTCTTGGATTTGGGTATATCTGGTTGCAACAGGGTGTTGGTTGTGAGCAAACGTGTTTGTCATTATTTAAGCAAAGAATGAAAGATATATTTATGCAGGAGTGGGACAAGTCAGTAATGTCTAAAGATATATATCATAACTACAGACTGTTCAAAACTGGTTTGCAATGTGAGCAATATTTTGACTGTGTGGTTAAAAAGTGTTTTAGAGACTGCTTGATAAAATCATGACTTGGTTTGCTCCCAATAAATGGATCATTTTTTTTCAGGAGAGCATTCCAGTGTAATTCGAATTACGCATGTAAACGTTGTAACGTGGTCGAACATGAAAACCAGTTTGTAAACAGTTGTGACCTGTACAATAACTTGAGGCAAAAACATCTTAACTCTGAAGGTCAATCGTATGTTCACTTGCTGAAGAATGGTTCAATTTACAGTATTCGTAAACTCTGTGTTTATGTATTTAATGTCCTGAAGATACGACAGGAATTCGTTGTCAGTAATGAAGAATGTTAGAATTCATCTACAATGCACTAGAAGCACTTTTGTTCTACAGGTTTAAGTTAGTATGCATTTTACAGTGTGTTGTCGCTACGTGATCACCATATTGTGCACTTTTGACCTCTTTCTAGGGGCCGGAGGCCTGGGAATTAAAGTTCGTGTTCGTGTTCTTGTTCTCTCTCTCTCTCTCTCTCTCTCTCTCTCTCTCTCTCTCTCTCTCTTTCTTTCTTCTTTCAGTTCTATTGAATCTGGTTTTTCCATTGTTTTTTTTGTTTTTTTTCAAATCGTTATCTTCATGCGTACGACTTGTCATGTGGACAAGCTGGTGGCCTTTACATTAAACTATTTTGCGTTCCTGAGTTACCTCTCTCTGTCCCTTTCCGTCTCTCACCCCCCCCCCCCCCCCCCCCCGCCCCCCCTCTCTCTTTCTCTCGCTTTCTCTCAGTCACACACAAGCACACACATATATTCATGTATTAACACACGCGAGTGCACGCAGACACACAAACGCACAGATAGATAGATAGATAGATATGCCCTCACGCGCACAGAGAGAGAGAAAGTATGAGAGAGAGAGAGAGACATGGGGGAGAAACAGGGAGAGATAGTGACAGAGAAAAAGAGAGAGGGGATGAGACACACACACACACACACACACACACACACACACACACACACACACACACACACACACACACACACAGCGAGAGAGAGAGAGAGAGAGATGGGACAAAGAGAGAACAACAATTTCTTCTTTCTTTTTTTTTTATATATATATACTTCATTTCATTACTCCATATCCTAAAACCGTCTCTGTCTGTCTCTGTCTCTCTGTCTCTGTCTGTCTGTCTCTCTCTCTCTCTCTCTCTCTCTCTCTCTCTCTCTCTCTCTCTCTCTCTTATACGCAGTTTATACGGTTTTCCTTACGAAGGTAGGATGAAAACCGGCCAGTATTTGCCTACTCTTTTCCTTCAAAAAAGAAAAAAAAATCGATGTCGATTACGATTTCTCTCCCACTCTCTGTCTTTGCCTGTTTAACAAGCCAACTTGTTCCATTATTTGGGGTTTTTTTCGTTTGACTTGCTTCAAGGATCGCTCCAGATTTCTAAAGCTGAGAAATGAAGACGATGTTTGCTTCGTTAGCTTCCAAGTCAGTGACGACAGTTGGGTGAAACAGAATGATTCAAGTAGAAATAAGAAACTCTTTCTTTTTTTTTTCTTTTTTTTTTTTTTTTTTGTTGTTGATATCCCAGAGTTTGGGTGGGGGGAAAAGTATGTGTATTGGCTTATCTCATTACCTTGGTTGAATAAAGATTCGTTTCGTTTCGTTTCGTTTCTCTCTCTCTCTCTCTCTCTCTCTCTCTCTCTCTCTCTCTCTCTCTCTCTCTCTGTCTGTCTGTCTCTCTCTCTCTATCTGTCAAAGTATCAAACTCTGTGTGTGTGTGTGTGTGTGTGTGTGTGTGTGTGTGTGTGTTCTGTGTGTGTGTGTCAAAGTGTCAAATTATCTCTCTCTCTCTCTGTCAAAGTTCAAAGTATCTCTCTTTTTCTTTCTGTCAAATTATCTATATCTATCCATCTATTTATCTATCTATATCCCTGTGTGTGTGCGTGTGTGTGTGTGTACACCAGTTATACATGAGGTGTGATAAGCGCAAAATCCTTTCGGAAATCGAATTCAGCGTGCGGAATTGGATCCTTCTTTTTTTTCTTCACACACACACACACACACACACACACACACACACACACACACACACATACCACCACCACCACCACCACAACAACAACAACAATAAAAAAGTAAAGTTAACAATACATAGATGGATAGATAGACATACAACATACAGACAGACAGATACACCGAGATAAACATACAAACAGACAGACGGATACACTGACATAAAAATAGACACACACACACACACACACACACACACACACACACACACACACACACACAGCTATTGAACTCTTATTAACTGCGTCTGTGTCTGTATGTCTGTTAGTCTGTCAGTCTCACTCTCTCTATATATATCTTTTTTTTTTCCTTTTTTTTCCGGACGTGTTTATAACGGAGTTGGGGTCCGCCAGTGTGAAGTTTTCCCTTTTCAAACTCCACTGAAAGTGCTCACAGTGAAACAGCTATGAAAAAAAAAGTATGATAAAAATAACGTGGTGCAAATTTAATGGAACAACACTTGTTGGCAATATCGCACGCAATATAAATCGTTGTTGTTTATTTTCATTTCATCCACAGGAATAGATTTTTTTTTTTTTTTTTTTTTTTTTTTTTTTTTTTTTTTTACTAAAATAAAACTTAAGCGATTGGGTGTGTCTGTATTTTGTAAAGAGTCGTTTCTTTGTGGTAAGGAAACCCAAACCGCACCTTTCACGGCGTGCTTTCTTTTCTTTTTATCTCTTTGACTTCAGTTCTGATTACGTGTTGGTTTCACTGCTGGTTTCCAGTGAATCCTCAAAGAGCTTTTGTACTCTTTTCGACTGCGTCTGTGTCCGTTTGTATGCATGTCAATCTGTCAGTCTGCCTACCTGTCTGTCTGTGTATCTCTGTCTGTCTGTGTCCCTGTCTATGTCTGGATCTGTCTATCTCTCTGTCTCTCTTTCTCCCTCTGTACCTGTCTCTGTTTTTTTTCTTTCTTTGTCTCTATATGTGTCTGTCTGCCTGTGTTTCTTTCTTTGTCTCGGTCTATCTGTCTATCTCTCTTTCTCTCTCTTTCTGTCTCTCTCTCTCTTCTCTCTGCCTCTCAGTCTCTGTCTCTTTCTATGTCTTGTTGTGTCTGTATCTGTGTCTCTTTGTGTCTCCGTCTGTGTCTGTCTGTCTCTGTCTCTGCTTGTTTGTCTGTCTGTCTGTCTCTCACTCTCTCTCTCTTTCTCTCACTCACTTAATCATCCAGCTATGTGATAGTCAACTCTCTCTCTCCCCTCTCTCTCTTCTCTGTTTCTCTTTCTCTGCCTCTTTCTCTCTCTGTCCCTGCATCTCTTTTTCTCTCTGTCTGTCTGTCTGTCTGTCACTCTCTCTCTCTCTCTTTCTCTCACTCACTCAATCATCTAGTTATGTGATAGTCAACTCTCTCTCTCCTCTCTCTCTCTCTTCTCTGCTTCTCTTTCTCTGCATCTCTTTCTCTCTCTGTCTGTGCATCTCTTTTTCTCTCTGTCTGTCTGTCTGTCTGTCTCTCACTCTCTCTCTCTCTCTTTCTCTCACTCACTTAATCATCCAGTTATGTGATAGTCAACTCTCTCTCTCCTCTCTCTCTCTTCTCTGCTTCTCTTTCCCTGCCTCTCTTTCTCTCTCTGTCTCTGCATCTCTTTTTCTCTCTGTCTGTCTGTCTGTCTGTCTGTCTGTCTCTCTCTCTCTCTCTCTCTCTCTCTCCCTCTCTCTCTCTCACCAGAAAGAGAAACAAAGTGCGATCGAGCAGAGGTCTGCAAGCAAAAAGATTTTCAAGTCCAGTAGTTCTTCTCCACATCTGTCTGTAGCTCGTGTGGAATAATGAATCACGCTGTCAAATGGGGCACAGTGGAAATGGAGAGTGTTGGACAAATCAAACCATGCTGCTTTTTAGCGCAGCCGACGGCAAAGAGCCATTTGATGGCTGCAGCGATGGACGAAATAACCCACAGGAACATCGTTTATTAGGGAAGGAGAACTGCGCACACCTGAATGTGTTAATAAAGTTCGTCATTTGTGTGTTTTCCCTTCGTTAGGGTCCTATTGCACATCTCTCTTTGTGTCTTTCTGTCTCTCTCTCTTTCACTCTCTCTCTTTCTCTCTCCATTTCGCTCTTCACGTCTTTCTACCTTTCTCTCTCTGTGTGTGTGTCTCTCTCTCTGTGTCTCTCTTTCTCTCTTTCTCTCTTAGCTTCCAAAAGGTGTACCTTAAACAAAGCTGTACAGGTTATTGAGGTGATTGCAGAACGATCAGCTAAGGCCAGATTTTTTTTTTATATCAGCCTCATTCTCTGTCCTGGAATCTCGGATTCCCTGTCTGTTAAGGTCTCCCATCATTAGAATTCAAACAAACAAACAAAACTTATAAGGTCCTGTATCCTTTAGTAGACGTCGGGGCAGTAGATTCAAACCCATTGTGTCTAAAGCTCGACAGTAGAAGGCGAACATTAAAATTCAGAAATATTAGAGGCGGACTTATCGTATAAAACAAGTATACAATGTTTTAAGCTTGTCCAAAGTACGAGTGGACTTCGAGACGGTATTTGGCACTATCGGCCTCAACGTGAAAAAAAAGCAACAAAAACAAACCTGACAAAAGCTTATCAACACCAGCCTGCAACTATACGTCAAAGTGACCAGTGCGGTATTCTCACAAGATGTTATTGGAGAGTGATTCCGTACTTCAGGTGGAGTCTGACAGGGCTGTTTCCTGTCTCCAACGTTGTTCAGCATATCCCTGCAACGCATCATGACTGACGGGCTTGAAGTGTTGTCTGTCAGTGCAGACAACATTGGAGGAAGAACCATCACGAACCTTCCCTTCACAGACGACATCGGCGACTTGTCAGGTAGTGAGCAAGAACTCGCCCAGCTTGTTCATAGACCGGATGAAACATCAAACAAAATATGGCATGGGTAATCAGCGCCACAAAGACCAAAGACCAAAGACCAGCCACAACAACACCTTTTCTGCTGAAACAACTGTCCAGGGACAGAAGCTAAGAACTGTTTACGAGTTCACCCACCTGGGTTCCATCATCAGCAATGAAGGATTGAAATCAGAAATCATTTTCAAGGGTAGCGAAGACAACATCAGCACGGCCCATGGAAGGGCAACGCCTTTGTGAAACACACGATCAGACTCCTGCATGCATTGGTATATTCCATCTTCCCGCGAGATATGGACTCTCACGACTGATTTGTATAGAAGAATTTAAGCCATGGAGACGAGTATGTGTTATCGCAAGATACCAAACACCACATACACATTACCAATGAACAAGTGCGCCAAAACTGTCAAGCTGCACCCTGGACATGATGACGATATGCTGACGTCAGTAAAGAAAGAAAAGCAACGCTGGTATGATGACGTAACGAGATCCAGTGGCCTTGATCAAAAGTCTTCGTGCTGAGGGAGGGAGACGGAGTGGGGGTAACGATGGACTGACAACGTTGCAGAAAGTGTGTGTGTGTGTGTGTGTGTGTGTGTGTGTGTGTCTGTCTGTCTGTCTGTTGAGGCGCGCGTTTCTGAGAATGTGTATCTTAAAGAAGATGTATTTGTGGCGTATGTGTGTAGGAACATGAACACATACATTTGTATATGTTTGTATGTTTGTGTACTCGTGTCTGTGTGTGCGCGCGCGCGCGTGAGTGCGTGCGCGTCTGTGTGTGTGTATGTGTGTGTGTGTGTGTGTTGAAACATGTTTACATCAACATCCGCTCAACACTTTCTCCGCCGGTCTTCCAGGCAGTGAATCCCCCCCCCCCCCTCCCGTCCCCCTCCTCCTGTTTTTAATCACCTCTATTTTTGGCACGCTTAAAACACTGAAAGTCGGGTACAAGGCATACAGAGAGAGACAGAGAGAGAGGTGGGAGACAGACAGACAGGCAGGCAGAGATGGTAGGAGAAGAAAGAGAAGATGCACTTGGCACACCCTGAGAGACACAGACAGAAATACAGGCAGACAGATACAGGTAGAGGAAGAAGTGAGAGACAGACGGACAGACAGACAGACGGATAGAAATAATGGGAGAACAGAGGCAGACAGACAGACAGACGGGTAAAAATAATGGGAGAACAGAGACAGACAGACAGACAGACTGACGGGTAAAGATAATGGGAGAACACAGACAGACAGAGAGACCGGGAGACAGACATACAGAAAGACAAGAGATGGGAGAAGAGAGACAGACCGTCGGACAGACAGGCAGACAGACGAAGAAAGACCTGCAGTCAGAGATGGTGGGAGGAAGGGAGGAGGCGTGTTTGAAAGCTCTGTTCAGTGCCAACTGTGGCCAGCCGAGTTCCCCCACCACCGCACCCTCCCCATTCCCAGCACCCCCACCCCCACACCCTTGAGCCCCTCCCACCCAGCAAACACACAGC
>NC_134882.1:50859144-50861644 GCF_041734735.1 Babylonia areolata | reverse complement strand
AGCAGTGATAGGAGAACACCCTGTCTCTTCCAATATTTCGTGCAGCAGTGATAGGAGAACACCCTTTCTGTTCCAATATTTCGTGCAGCAGTGATAGGAGAACACCCTGTCTGTCCCAATATTTCGTGCAGCAGTGATAGGAGAACATCCTTTCTGTCCCAATATTTCGTGCAGCAGTGATAGGAGAACACCCTGTCTGTCCCAATATTTCGGGCAGCAGTGATAGGAGAACACCCTGTCTGGCCCAATATTTCGTGCAGCAGTGATAGGAGAACACCCTGTCTGTCCCAATATTTCGTGCAGCAGTGATAGGAGAACACCCTGTCTGTCCCAATATTTCGTGCAGCAGTGATAGGAGAACACCCTGTCTGACCCAATATTTCGGGCAGCAGTGATAGGAGAACACCCTGTCTGGCCCAATATTTTGTGCAGCAGTGATAGGAGAACACCCTGTCTGGCCCAATATTTCGGGCAGCAGTGATAGGAGAACATCCTGTCTGGCCCAATATTTCGGGCAGCAGTGATAGAACACCCTGTCTGACCCAATATTTCGGGCAGCAGTGATAGGAGAACACCCTGTCTGACCCAATATTTTGTGCAGCAGTGATAGGAGAACACCCTGTCTGACCCAATTCCTGCCGGCCCTCCACCTTCGCCCTCCCTCCCCCCTCTCTCCATTGCTCCCATACCCTCCTCTCTCTCCTACTGTCCCTCCTCCCCATTCTCACCTCCACCTCTCCCTTTCCCTCTCCTGATATCTCACCCAAGTCCAAAAGCCAGATCAAGGTGCACTTCTTTCTTTCTTCTTTCTCTCCGCTCCACGACCAACATCGACTTGCCGGTGACTCTGTCGTGGTTGATACATGCTAGGTGTTTTCGTTGTCTCCAAACCCACCGAACACTGACATGGATTACAGGATCCTTAACGTGGGTATTTAATCATGCGTGTGTATACACAGGATGGGGGGGGGGGGGGGGGGGGTTCAGGCACAAGCAGGTCTGCACATATATTGACCTCGGAGATCAGAAAAAAATCTCCATCCTTTACCTACCGGGCGCCGTTACCGAGTTTCGAACCCCGGACCCTTCGATTGAAAGTCCAATGTTTTAACTCATTCAGTACGGCCAGTCCTCTCTTCTCCTCTACACAGACCCCTCGGATGTCCAGTGGGTGTCTGAATGACCTAACCTTTAGCTTCCGTCGTAAGAATTGTGGTATCTTTGTCAACATTCACCTCTTCAGTATAAGAGCCTTCCTCTTGCAATATTTTGATGATGGTAACTGGGGTGAAACGCTGTTAACCTCGTCTCTTTCGCCGTTCGTATGGAGAAAGTTAACAAACTCAGCGATTGCGCCCGTCACTTGAACTTCCTGAACAAACAGCTCACCTGTCAGGGGAATTGAAGCGTGTCATTCCACGGGTATCACGTGCTCTTAGCTGGACAGCTAACAGGGAAAGAGAGCTGAGGCTGTGAAACACAGCTGACAAACCACGGTGCACAGAGACACAGAGTGGAGCCAGTGGGCCAACATGACTCTGCAGTCAACAACATCGTTACGCACTGCTCTTTTCACCTAGAAGTGACGCATCCGCCTAGGAAGCGAGAGAATCTGAGCGCGCTGGCTCGAATCACGGTTCAGCCGCCGATATTTTCTTTTCTCTCCACTAGACCTTGAGTGGTGGACTGGACGCTCGTCATTCGGATGAGACGATAAACCGAGGTCCCGTGTGCAGCATACACTTCGCGCACGTAAAAGAACCCACGGCAACAAAAGGTTTGTCCCTGGCAAAATTCTGTAGAAAAATCCACTTACCTAACATGCCATCATCATACTTTTTTTCCGTTTTTTCGTCCCACACAAATCGTGGAAATGTAACCAATAGGTGCAATAATTGAGGACGCTATAAAAGGACATTACCGATATCTCACTATTGGAGATTACCCCGTTTTGGCCTCAACTCTTTACTCCTTCTGTGGTCATAATGACGGTAGGTAATTTGTGGAAATATTGTAGAGAAATAAAAGGCAGTTTTCGCAAATAATTCATAAAATATGACAAACAGTAAAAGATAAAATATCACTCCGTGTTGAACTGTGCAGTATACGGTTACATGAGATGGATACTTCTTGAATACGAAATTATGAATGTTTAAAAAAAAAAAAAAAAAAATCATAATTTTTTTTTTCGGAAATGTACTGATCGATTTCACAATTCAACTAAAACACACTGTGCCGAACTGCATTCATTGCAGGACTTGTCATGGAAGATGACGCCATTTGACATCAATGTAGTTGTTGGACAGCGTACTTCCTCCCCTCAAACCTTTTCCCCATTGGTGTGTGTGTGTGCCAATGGCTAAAGGGTATGAACATTACGAATCTGTGTGTGTGTGTGTGTGTGTGTGTGTGTGTGTGTGTTATTTCTGCACGTGTGTGCGTGTCTGTATATGTGTCTTACCTGTCTCTGTCTCTCTTTATCTCTCACTTTCTACCTCTC
>NC_134882.1:50801644-50849144 GCF_041734735.1 Babylonia areolata | reverse complement strand
GGCCTGATTAAGCGCGTTGGGTTATGCTGCTGGTTAGGTATCTGTCTGCCTTGCAGATGTGGTGTGGCATTTACATGGACTTGTCCGAACTCAGTGACGCCTCCTTGAGCAACTGAACTGAACTACTACTACTTAGTAGTAGTAGTAGTAGTAGTAGTAGTACTGTTACCATTATTATAATTATTACTTATTATTACGGCCAGTATGTATGAGCTTATATCATAGATTGACATGAATTTACAGTTGGACCAACAGAATGGTGAGGAGCTGTTTTACCAATGGTTTATCCACTGCAGAGGGAAATCAGTTACAGCTAAGTCTTTTGTGAAGGACTGTGACTCTCAAACAGGAGCGAGGAGCCCGGTTTGGCTGGCCCTTAGCGATGCAGCCTTGGGGGCTAGTTCGACTTTGGGAATCGAACCAGCACCGACTGTCCAGAAACCCTCTTGGCCGAGAGAGTTGGGATGTAACTTGGGCAAGACACTCTCCACTATAATCAAATTCTAGCCCACACAGCAGTTACCTCTTATGCTGTAATGGTCATAGTCGAACACGACTGACTTTCATACATTATTTTATTATTACTATCATTGTCATTATCATTGTCTCCTTCGCAGGACTTCACAGTCAGCCTCCTGCTCCACCTCCGCTGGCGTGACCACCGGCTGCTGAACCACCACCTGAGGACCACGTTCGAGATGGAGCAGAAGAACTTCCTGGAGTTCGACTCTCAGAACATCAAGCGGATTTGGGTGCCCGACCTGTTCTTCCCCAACGAGAAGCTGGCGTCCTTCCACGAGGTCATGATCACCAACAAGATGAGCCGGCTCTACCCAGACGCCTCAATCTTGTACATTTCCAGGTAGTGTGGAGGCGGGGGTGGTGGTGGTTAGGGTTGGTATGGCGATTGTTTTGTGTCAGAAGTTGTTGGGTGTTTTTTTTTTTTTTTTCTCGGGTTTGTTTTGTATGTATGGGTTTCTTTTTCCTCCATCCTGTGCTAATCCTGATGGGCATATGTGACTGGACTTCATTTATTGTCATGAAATCATAAGGATTTGTGTGTGTGTGTGTGTGTGTGTGTGTGTGTGTGTGTGTGTGTGTGTGTGTGTGTGTGTGTGTGATATTTGAATCCTAAGTCAGTGTTTAAGTTTTACAACTTGTAGAAGGCAGGGAGGGGGTTGTTAGAAAGTGGAGAAATTCATGAAAATGAAAATGGGAAAAACTATGATCGTTTTGTATCGGTTTTTATCACCAGTTTATTTTAATCGCTGTTTACGTTTGAATTCCAGTGTTCAATACCAGTGATGTTACTTTATAACATTCAGGTCCCAACGGGGGTCAGATGATTTAATATTATCTATACATGATGCTTGTGTATGTGTGTGTGTGTGCGTTTGTACGTGCGCGTGTGTCCGCTAGTGCGCACGCGCAACGCGCGCGCGCGCGTGTGTATGCGTACGTGCGTGTGTGCGTGTGTGTGTGGATTGGTGTATCGTCCTTGGTCATGATATAGGTCATTTATGGTAGAGTATTGTTAGCATGTTTTGACTGTGTAATTATCATATTACTGATGTAAAACGAAACATTTCATGCACAACCCTGGGCAGACCTCTTTCACTGAACAGCAGCTTGACTCTCTTCAGTTTGCTTATAGAGCACACAGAAGTACTGACGATGCTATCCTAACTCTCCTTCATAATGCTTTCCTTCATTTGAATAACACGGGATCTTTCGTTCGTATCCTTTTTGTTGACTTCTCTTCTGCTTTTAACACAATACAACCTCATCTCCTTGCCCTCAAACTGCTAGGCATGGATGTTGATCCGAAGCTTACTCTTTGGATAATAAGTTTTCTTCTCAATAGAACTCAGTCCGTCCGCTTTCATTCTGCCCACTCTTCTCTAAAATCTACTTCTACTGGTGCACCCCAAGGTACAGTGCTGTCCCCTGTTCTTTTTACACTGTACACAAATGACTGCAGAGGCACGGAGGAAACTCCTGTCATAAAATATTCTGATGATTCAGCAATTGAAGATCTGTCCAACTCTGATGCTATTTATTTCAGAGAAATTAAAAAGTTCTGTTCCTGGTGTGAGAAAAACTATCTGGATCTCAACGTATTGAAAACAAAAGAAATGTTAATAGATTTTCGGAAAGACCCCTTGCCTGTAGCTGACCTTGTTATTGATGGTCAAACAGTGGAGAGGGTCAATGAATATAGATATTTAGGGACCATCTTAGACAATAAGCTGACTTTTGACAGAAATGTTGATTCCATTCATAAGAAATGTCAAACTAGAATTTTTTGTTTACAGAAGCTTAGAAATGTTGGTATAAATTCAAATATTCTTCAAAGTTATTATCGATGTTGTATCGAGTCTGTGCTTACAGTTTCATTTATGTGCTGGTATGGAAGTTTGGGAGTGAGGAGTAAGCGTGTTTTGAACGATGTCATGAGTGTATGCAGTAAAATTGTGGGAGTGAAACAAGCTAGTATGCAAGAGCTGTATGAAAGTCGAGTGGTTAAAAAAAGCAGGCAGATAGCAACTGACGACACCCATATTTTAGCAAAGTATTATGAGCTATTGCCATCAGGACGACGCTACAGAACTTTTAAGTTGAAATCCAGAGCTCTGAAGACTTTTATTCCACGTTCAATCCACCTTTTAAATTCTTGAGAACTGTGTGTGTGTGTGTGCGCGCGCGCACTCTCATGTGAGACGTGTGAAAGTCCGTGCATAATAGGCTGTACCTTGTTTTAGTTGTGGTGTGTGTGTGTGTGTGTGTGTGTGTGTGTGTGTGTGTGTGTGTTTACTGAGCTTAAAATGTGATAATTGGTTATAATGAATGTGCAATATGTAGGAAGAATAATGTGCAATATGCAGGATGAATGTACAATGAATATGTCTAATGCTAACGTCCATATTCTAAATATATTTCTGTTTAATAATTACGATGTAATAAGTAATTGCAATGTTTTTAAAAGCGAATATGTGAAATGCTTTTATTTGAGAACATAAGTTTATTACTCTTGTTTAATCAAGTTATCCGCGTGTGTGGGGTGGGGGGGATGGGGGGGGGGGGTGCGGTGCGGGTGTGTGCTGATTATCTGGTTGTGGTTTTCCGCAATTCATCTTTATTCTTATCTTATCTGTCTATTATAATCAATGTGCAGTATAGTAGGCTATGTTTATAATTATATTCAAATAATGTTTCTTAATTCTTTCTGTTTTTACATTAAGAATACTAGTTATTACCTGCAGTGTGTGGATGTATGTATGAAACGATGTATGTGATATTTTTTACATTTGTATCTTCGTAATATTTGTTGGGGCTGTTGTTGGCTTTTACAGTTATGGTCCCCATGTTGTTTACTTGTCTATGTTGTGATAATGCACCTGACCAAATTTCTCCAGTTGGAGATAATAAAGTTATTCTTATCTTATCTTATCTTATCTTATCTCCAACTAAGCACTCAAACACTAATCCACATTCATACACACACACACACACACACACACACACACACACACACACACACACACACACACACACACACACACTCACTCACACACACACACACAAAAAAAAAAACACCTCTCAACAACCCAACACTCATTGTACATATCATAATACCTGAACCCCGAAAACGGAGTATGGCTGCCTGCATGGCGGGGTAAAAACGGTCATGCACGTGAAATCCCACTCGTGTACATACGAGTGAACGTGGGAGTTGCAGCCCACGAACGAAGAAGAAGAAATAATAATGCCTAAATGATGCACATCACAGTACTTAACGCCAGTGCCACATTGCTGAAAACCATTCCAAATGCTTCACGCAAAACATCATAACGCCAAAAGGCCCAAACGATGAAAAGAAAGAACATTATTATTGATTTTTTTTTTTCAGATTGTCCATGACGCTGAGCTGTCCGATGAATCTCCGGTACTACCCCTTTGACAAGCAATCCTGCTCCATCCAGATCATGAGCTGTGAGTGACCCAAGTGTGGAGACTTGTGGGTTGGGTTGGGTTGTACCACACTATTTTGCACTGTACTGAACTGCACTGTACTCTGTTGTGCTGTGCTGTGCTGTACTGCGCTGTGCTGTGTTTTTGTATTTGTATTTGTGTTTCTTTTTATCACAACAGATTTCTCTGTGTGAAATTCGGGCTGCTCTCCCCAGGGAAAGCCCGTCGCTACACTACAGCGCCACCCATTTTTTTTGTATTTTTTCTGCGTGTTGTGCTGTGGTGTGCTGTGGTGTGCTGTACTGTACTGCATTGTGCTGCACTGTACTGTACTGTACTGTGCTGTGCTGTGCTGTACTGCATTGCATTGTATTGCATCGCATTGTAGTATAGTGTATTTCTCTCAATGGATTCCTCTGCGTGGAATTCAGGCTGCTGTCTCTCCACGGAAAGCACTTCGCCGCAGTGCAGCGCCACCCCATGTTTTCTGTCTGCAAGTACGGTATATTTGTTTTGCTAACCAAACTGGACATTTCTGTATAGGGACAACCCTTTTGCTGCCGTGGGTTCTGTTACGTGAGCCAAATGCATACTGCACACGGGACCTCGGGGTTTTATTCTCTCAACCGCAAGACTAGCGCCCAGACTGAAGGTCTAGTGGAGGAGGAGAGGGGGGATAAACTTCCGGTCAGTGCAAAGTGAATGCTGATAGTTTCTCCTTCTACTCGATGATCAGAGATATATGAACGGACTGGAAGCGTTCTTTTGGAGGAGGGCGGGGGGGGGGGGTTCTGGACCTATTTCCCTGTACTGTTTATCATCAGTTGGCGCCGTAGCCTGATCTGTGATTCGTTGGACTTTCCATCCAGTATTTACCAATAATCAGTTTCACAAGCCACGAATCGGCCTGGTGCTTTGTCCTTGGGAAAGACACATCTCCGATTTTCATCACTCCACCCAGGTGTGAACGGTTACTGGGTTTCTGTTGGGGAAGATAAAATAAAAACACGATGTGAGAAGAGGATTGGGCTTCGCCATCCTATCAGAGCCCTAGATATAGTTGATATGAATTGACTGCCCCAGGCATTTTTTTTTTTTTTAATTCTATTTTTTTCTTAATTTTTTTACAGGTTCAACGGAACCGATATTTTACACTCCGCCCCTCCTCCTCCCCTTCTTATATGGCTCTGTGTTGGCGGGCGGAGCTGAGCTACAATCGGCTAAACGATGAAAGATTGGTTAATAGTCTTCCACACCCCCTTGTTCTGTTCAGTCGGCTACGCAGACAGGATAGTGTTTGACTGGATGAAACGGTGACAGATTGGGTCACCAATAATCTTCCTCAGCGTTGGACTGGATGAAACGGTGACAGATTGGGTCACCAATAATCTTCCTCAGCGTTGGACTGGATGAAACGGTGACAGATTGGGTCACCAATAATCTTCCTCAGCGTTGGACTGGATGAAATAGTGACAAATTGGGTCACCAATAATCTTCCTCAGTGTTTGACTGGATGAAACGGTGACAGATTGGGTCACCAATAATCTTCCTCAGCGTGGACTGGATGAAACAGTGACAGATTGGGTCACCAATAATCTTCCTCAGCGTTGGACTGGATGAAACAGTGACAGATTGGGTCACCAATAATCTTCCTCAGCGTTGGACTGGATGAAACAGTGACAGATTGGGTCACCAATAATCTTCCTCAGCGTTGGACTGGATGAAACGGTGACAGATTGGGTCACCAATAATCTTCCTCAGCGTTGGACTGGATGAAACAGTGACAGATTGGGTAACTAATAGTCTTCTGCCCTCTCTTTGTTCTGTTCAGTCGGATTGGTTCTTGTTCTTGTTGCTTATAGTCCAGCCGACCGCACAGGGCGTTCAGTCAGATACGAAGACAACATAATGTTGGCCTGGATGAAACGATGAAAGATTAGTTAAATAATAGCCTTCCACACCCCCTTGTTCTGTCCAGTCGGCTATGCAGACGACAAGATGGTGTTGGACTGGATGGACCGATGAAAGATTGGTTAACTAATGGTCTTCTGCCCCCTCTTTGTTCTGTTCAGTTAGCTACGCAGACAGGATAGTGTTGGACTGGATGAAACGATGTCAAACTGGTTCACTAATCACTCACTCACTCACTCATTCCCTCGACCGCTGGGGTCGTTGGGGGGACATGAGGAAGATGTCATAGCTCGCCACGCCGTTCTGTTGGCAGCTGTCGTGAGATCTGGCATCGTCATTTTGGTCCATTCCTTGACGTTGTCGGACCAGCTCTTTCTCTGCCGCCCCCGTCTGCACCCTCCCTCTACAGTCCCTTGCAGGATGGTTTTGGAGAGGGTGTTATGTCGTATGACGTGACCAAACCATGCCATCTTCCGTCGTTTGACAGTCGCTAACAGTGGTTCTTGGGGCCCAACAAGGTTGATGACCAGGTTCCGCACATAGTCATTGGTCTTGTGCTCCTTGTAGGAGATGTGTAGTAGTCTCCTCAAGCATTTGGTTTCACTAATAGTCCTCCACAACCCCTTGTTCAGTTCAGTCGACTATGCAGATGACAAGATAGTGTTGGCCTGGATGGACCGATGAAAGATTGGTTAACTAACGGTCTTGTGCCCCCTCTTTGTTCTGTTCAGTCGGCTACGCGGACGACAAGATAGTGTTGGCCTGGATGAACCGGACGGAGCCCAACGACCCGGAAGCTCTGGAGACGGACTCTGTGCTGGTCAACGAGAACGTGGAGCTGCCCCAGTTTGAGGTCGTGGGCAGCGCCTCCACGCGGTGCCAGAAGAAGTACCACCAGAAATCAGGTGGGCTTGGAAGCTTGTTCGTGGTGTTGTGTGGTAGTAATGTTGGTGGTATGCTTGTGTGAGTCATTTCTTCCTCCTCCTCCTCCTCTTCTTCTTCTTCTTCTTCTTCTTCTTCCCCTCCTCCTCCTCCTCCTCCTCTCCTTCTCCTCCTCCTTCTGCTCCTCCTTCTGCTCCTCCTTCTCCCTCCTTCTTCCTCCTCCTCCCTCCTCCTCCTTTCTCTTTCCTCCTCCTCCTCCTCGTCATCGTCGTCGCCCTCCTCTTCTTTTTCTTCCACAACTCTTTGATGGATCATTGCGGCTTCTTACATGATAGCTGTTCACCAGATTCCTCCAGGTCTGTGAGTTGTGTGTCAGAGTCTGGGTTTTGTGTGTGGGTATTTTTTTCCCTGTCCATTCTGCAGTGTTGTCTATACACCAACCAAGGACTTTACAAACAAACCCAGTCTTTCTGCCCCACCTCCCAGGCAACAAGAGCTGCATCGATGCGTTGTTCTACCTGGCGCGGAACATCTACTACTACTACTACTACTACTTTTTCTTCTTCTCCTCCTTCCTCTTCCTCTTCTCCTCCTCCTCTTCCGTCTCCTTTTCCTTCCTCCTCCTCCTCACCACCATCATCATCTTCCTCTTGTTCCTTAACTCAGAGTATTGCGGTTCTGCACAAAATAACTGTTCACCACTTCTGTATCATTGTATTACTCTTTTTTATCACAACAGATTTCTCTGTGTGAAATTTGGGCTGCTCTCCGCAGGGAGAGCGCGTCGCTACATTGAGAGCGCCACCCCCCTCCCCCCCCCCCCCCCTTTTTTTTTTCCCCTTCCCTGCCGGGATTCGAATCAGTGCGCGCAGATTCTCTCGCTTCCTAGGCGGACACGTTACCTCAAGGCTGTCACTCCAACCTGTCGGTGGTGTGGTGTCAAAGTCTGAGTCTCTCCTTTTTTACTTTTTTTTTTTCCTATCTATTCTGCAATGCTACACCAACCAAGGGCATTACATACACATCTAATCCTGCTCCACCTCACCAGATAACCACAGCTACATCGAGGCGGTGTTCTGCCTGGAGCGAAACATCACCTGCTACTACTACTACTACAACTACTACTACAACTGCTGTTACTACTACTAGTTCTTCTTCTCCTTCCTGCTCCCACTCCTCCTCCTCCTCATCATCATCTTCCTCTTGTTCCTCAACTGTGAATCACAGAGTATTGCGGCTGCGCACCAAGTAACTGTTTACGAGGTCTATCGGTTGTTCTACCTGGAGTTGAACATCACCTATTACTACTACTACTACTACTACTACTTGGCCTTCTCATTCTTCTTCCTTCTTCTTCCTTCTTCTTCCTCCTTCCCTCTTCGTCTTATTTCTCTTCTTTCTCTTCTTCCTTTTTCCTTCCTTCTTCCTTCCTTCCTTCCTTCCTCCTTCGTCTCCTTCGTCCTCCTCAGCTCTATGATTCACAGAGTATTGCGGTTCCGCACAGAGTAACTGTTCACCAGGCCTGTCGGTTGTGTGGTGTCAAAGGACGGGTGTCTCCAAATGTATTTCCTGTCCTTTCTGCAATGCTGTGTATCCACCAACCAGGCATTCCGTCTTGCTCCAGGCAACCACAGCTGCATCGAGGCGGTGTTCTACCTGGAGCGGAACATCACCTACTACGTGGTTCAGATGTACATCCCGTCCATCCTGATAGTCATGCTGTCCTGGATCTCCTTCTGGCTGACCGTCAACTCCGTGCCGGGCCGCATCTCCCTGGGCGTGCTGACCGTGCTCACCATGACCACCCAAAGCTCCTCTGTCAACGCCTCGCTGCCCAGGTCAGTGGGTCACCCTGGAGAAGGTTGGGGGGGGGGGGGTGTTTGTTTTGAGGGAAATCGATGATGACTTGATTTTACTAGAGCTTGTACTAGTTCTACTGCAGTAGCTGCTGCTGCTGCTCCTACTACTACTACTGCTACTACTTCTGCTGCTGCTGTTGCTGCTGCCCAGGTGAGTGTCTCACCCTATAGATTTTTTTAAAGGGAAATCGAGGATGATTTGATTATGTTACTAGAACTACTGCTACTACTTCTTAGTGTGTATCAGCCTGACTGTCTCACTGTTGCCATCTGACTTTCTTCCATCTGTCCATCCGTATCACTCTGTGTCTCTGTCCCTGTGTGTCTGTCGCTCTCTTCTTCTTCTTCTTCTTCTTCTTCTTCTTCTTCTTCTTCTTCTTCTTCTTCTTCTTCTTCTTCTCCTCCTCCTCCTCCTCCTCCTCCTCCTCCTCCTCCCTCCTCCTCCTCCTCTTCCTCCTCCTGCTTCTTTCTTCTTCTTCTCCCTCCTTTTTTTTTCTTTCTCCTCATTCGTCGTTCGTGTGCTTCAACTCCCACGTTCACTCATATGCACGAGTGGGATTTCACGTGCTGACCGTGCTCACCATGACCACACAGAGCTCCTCCATCAACGCCTCGTTGCCCAGGTCAGTGGATCAACTAGAGGAGGTTTTCTAAGGGAAATCGAGGATGACTTCATTATACTGCTGCTGCTGTTGCTGTTATTTCTTCTTCTTCTTCTTCTTCTTTTTCTTCTCTGCTTGTCCCTGGCAAAAATCACTGGAAAAAAGCTACTTTGATGGGAAAACAAATAACACTTGCAGGCTGAAAGAACAAGGGAAGCACGTGCTCTCCCTGGGGAAAGCAGCCCGAAATTCACACAGAGGAATATGTCGTGACAAGAACATAACACAGTACAATACAGTGTAATGCAATGGAATAGAATAGAACATAGAATATATAGAATTAATTGAAATGCAATACTTCTTCTTCTTCTTCGTTCGTGGGCTGCAACTCCCACGTTCACTCGTATGTACAAGGATGGGCTTTTACGTGTATGACTTTTTTTTTTTTATCCCGCCATCTAGGCAGCTATACTCCGTTACTCGGAGGGGTGCATGCTTGTTTCCATAATCCACTGAACGCGGACATGAATTACATGATTTTTAACGTGCGTGTTTGATCTTTTGCTTGCGTATACACATGAAAGGGTTCAGGCACAAGCAGGTCTGCACATATGTTGACCTGGGAGATCGGAAAAATCTCCACCCTTTACCCTCTAGGCGCTGTTACCGAGATTCGAACCCGGGACATTCATATTGAAAGTCCAACGCTTTAACCACTCGGCAACTGCGCCCGTCAGGAATGCAATACAACACAATGTGATGCAACAGAATAGAGGAAAACAGAATACAATATAACAGAACACAATACAATAAAATAGAATTAACTGGAATGCAATAGAATAGAATACAATACATGGCATGGTATGCCAAGGCCAAGGCCGAGGCTAAGGCAAGGCAAGGCAAATCAGTGCAATGCACTGTTTTGTTTTCAGGGTGTCCTACACGAAGGCCATAGACGTGTGGATGTCCACCTGCCTGGTGTTTGTCTTCTGTGCCCTGCTGGAGTTTGCCGTGGTCAACGTGCTCAGTCGGAAGGCCAGCCTGGATTTCTCCATCCGCAGGGTCTTCAGCATCCCGAAAGACATGGAGAGCCACGGCGCCAGCAGAGAGGTGAGTACCCGGGGTGGGGAGTGTGGGAGGTGTGAGTGGGGAGGTGTGTGTGTGTGTGTGTGTGTGTGTGTGTGTGTGTGTGTGTGTGTGTGTGTGTGTAAGCGCTCGTTCGATTACGCTGCTTGCTGTGAAGCAGATGTGGTGTAGCGTATATGGATTTATCCGAACTCATTGACGCCTCCTTGAGAAACTGAACTCAACTCGGTTTGTGCGCGTGTGTGTGTGTGTGTGTGTGTGTTTTAAAGCTTGAGTGGTATTGTAATTGGAGTATTTGCAGGCGGATGAGGAAGGAAAGTATGTGTGTGTGTGGGGGGGGGGGGGAGTGGTGTGGTGTGGTGTATGTATGTATGTGGTGTTGTTGGTTTTTTTCTCCTGTTCTTAGTTTGTCTTTTTCAGCTTCAGTAGTATTGGACTTATAATATTTGTAGGCGGATGAGGAGAGAAAGGTTGTGTGTGTGTGCGTGTGTGTGTGTGTGTGTGTGCGCGCGCACGCGCACGCGCGTGTGTGTGTAAAACACAGAAAGAAAATTAATCAGGCATTTTTTTATGATGGAAGTGAAAATGCAGAACGTCCATTCTTGTTTATCCTTGGTGGCGATTCCATTCAGCTTTGATTTCTTTGCAGTTCTGTCGAGAGAGAAAAAAAAGCCACTGACTGACACGCAGGTAGGAGTTGATGATAGGTGACCACCACTGCGCCTTCCCCCGTGACAGTTTTTGTTGTTGACGCGGTTGAGTATTTGTGTGGTTTGACAGTCCTGACATGGCCCTGCGCGGTCGACTGGACTATAAGCAACAATTAACATCTAGCTCCCAACACCTGTTCAGGTGGCGATACCCCTGGATGACCCCGACGAGACGAAGAAGAAGCGGAGACGGTTCGGGAAGAGGGGCATCGTGTACGCCATGTACCTGGACGTGGCCTCTCGCATCGCCTTCCCCTCCATCTTCATCGTCTTCATCGTCATCTACTGGCTCTACTACGTCAACGTGGAGGGCCGCATGGTGCGCAGCAGGTCGGCGTCCTCGGCTGGCGACGGTGACTGCTAGGGTAGTGTGTGGTTGGGGGATGGGTTTGTGGGAGGGTGGGAGGTGTGTTGGGGTGGATACGGCGACTGTTAGAATAGTGTGTGGGTGTGGGAAGAGGTGGAGGTGTGGGTGGGGGGAGGGGGAGTGTGTTGGGGTGGATACGGTGAGTGTTAGAATAGTGTGTGGGTGTGGGGGTGATGTGTGGGGGCGGAGGGCGTATTGATGTGGAGGGGTGTTGGGGTGAATACGGTGATTGATAGAATATTGTGAGGGTGTGTTGGGAGGTGGGTGGGGGGGCGTTGGGGGCGGGAGGATACGTTGACAGAATACGGTGGGGGTAGAAAGTGTGGGTGTGGTAGGGGTAGGGACGGCGACCGTCTGTTGAAATGGTGTCGTCCAGTTTAGCCTACTTCCGGTTCACCTATTCACTTTTCCCCTTTTCGGTAAACTCCTAATTTTCCTATACCCAGTTCCCTTATGTAAGCACTCAGTTGATTTCTCTGTGTGTGTGTGTGTGTGTGTGTGTGTGTGTGTGCAAGCGAACGCCCATGTATGTGATATAAAAAATAGCCAAGTTTTTCTTTGCTGGTCTACTCTCTTTTGTTGACGGTCTGGTCTCTGTATCGGAAATTTTCAAACAGCAGAATGTGTCCGCCTCTCTTGCTTTGGATGCTGACAAAGCAATGTCCTAAACTGAATCGTGTTCTATTCTCTAGGAAGCTATTGTCGTGAAAGCATTGACAATAATTCACCCTGCCTCAACAGCCGTTGACAATTACACATGTTCACAGAATCTGCCAGTGATATCTAGGCACAAACATTACTTTAGGTATATTTTCAAGTTTGAGGGAAAGAGAAGGAGGGAGAGAGAATGGGGAAACAATGCGGCTGAGTAGGCGAAATATGACTGGCTGGTACGGTAGGCGAAACGGAACAAAGTAAAACTTAAGCCTGAACCGGACTATAAATGGCGGGCGATTTGAATCAAGCCAGTTTCTCACCAGAGTCTGACACTGTGACGTCGGTGAAGGTTTATTCAAAATAAAAGCCTAATAAAGCTACGGTTTGGCTTCATTTATGGCAGAGAGCGAGATTTGCCTAGCAGCTTCCAATCTAGACCTGAATTGACTTTGGAAAGTACAAAATGTGTCAGCTACACGTAATACAAAATTTGAATGCAGAGAAGAGGGGCGCAACCGAAACCTTGCTCTCGGGAGTTAAGACTTTAAGGGACTACTCACTGTGGCGGCACGATCAAGAGTAGGCGAATCGGACCTCCACCGTTGATATCCTGTGTGGGGAGGGAGGTGTTAGAATGCTGTGTGGGGGTGAGGAAGGGAATGCCGTGGAGAAGAAGAGTGGAGGAAGGGGGGGGGGGGGGGTAACGGACGGAGGGGCGTGGGGGGGGGGGGGGGGTGTTCATCGATTCATATTATATTCCATTTCAAAAAACTTCATTTTCTTCTACTTCTGGTTTTTTTTTGTGGTTTTTTTTCCTCGACACTTGCGTGGGTAGGTAGAAACGGTCCAAGCACACTTTCTTCTTTTTTTTTTTCTTTTTTTTTTTTTTTTTACCAGACTGAGTGATACGTGATTTTTTTTCCCCTTACACAGCTTTCTGACAGTGTGTACTGTTTAGTTGTCATGAGCATTGTTTGCTATTTCCAACGATAGAAGAAAATGCACACACACACAAAAAAATGTTTTGTTTTTGTTTTGTTTTTTCCAATCCCAATATTGGAGACATGTTGCTGTTTGTTTGACAGCCACTTCATTGATGTTGGGGGTGTGTGTGTGTGTGTGCGCGCGCGCGCGTGCGTGCGTGCGTGTGTGTTTTTCAGCTGTATGCCGATTGAGACATTGGCAGGTGCCGTAAGA
The DNA here is from genome assembly GCF_041734735.1 of Babylonia areolata. Taxonomy (NCBI): domain Eukaryota; kingdom Metazoa; phylum Mollusca; class Gastropoda; order Neogastropoda; family Buccinidae; genus Babylonia; species Babylonia areolata. Next base: position 50,835,901 of record NC_134882.1, on the reverse strand, counting down.
CCCCCCCCCCCCCCCCCCCCCCCGATAAAAATCAGGTGTTGAGATGACATGAAAGAAAAACTAATGGTTCCAGGTTTCGTTTGATGACTTATGCTCATGGGAGAGTCTTGCCCATTCCTAAAACTGGCTGTCAGTTTTTTTGCAAAAACGAAAAATGTGAATGATGCTTTCTCTCGGGAAATACGGCCCTGAGTCTCCCTCGACCTGACATGGAAATGATCGAAGTGATCAGTGACTGAGGTGATATTCCGTAGAGGGCGACAGTGGCAGGAAAATGCAGAAGGCCGGACAGATGTTTGTGAAAGAAAGGTTTCTGATAATATGTTGGTGAAAGAAAGGTTTTTAGTATCACGTAGGTGAAAAAAAGGTTTCTGATATCACGTTGGTGAAAGAAAAGTCTCTGATATCACGTAGGTGAAAGAAAGGTCTCTGATATCACGTAGGTGAAAGAAAGGTATTTGAGATCACGTTGGTGAAAGAAAAGTCTCTGATATCACCTTTGTGAAAGAAAGGTATCTGAGATCACGTTGGTGAAAGAAAAGTCTCTGATATCACTTTGGTGAAAGAAAGGTCTCTGATATTACGTAGGTGAAAGAAAGGTATCTGATATTACGTTGGTGAAAGAAAGGTTTTTAATATGACGTTAATGAAAGAAAGGTTTCTAATATACCTACCACGTTGGTGAAAGAAAGGTTTCTAATACCACGTTTGTGAAAGAAAGAAAGATTTCGAATATGCCTACCACGTTGGTGAAAGAAAGGTTTCTAATACCACGTTGGTGAAAGAAAGGTTTCTAATACCACATTGGTGAAAGAAAGGTTTCTAATACCACGTTGGTGAAAGAAAGGTTTCTAATACCACGTTGGTGAAAGAAAGGTTTCTAATACCACGTTGGTGAAAGAAAGGTTTCTAATACCACATTGGTGAAAGAAAGGTTTCTAATATACATACCACGTTGGTGAAAGAAAGGTTTCTAATACCACATTGGTGAAAGAAAGGTTTCTAATATACATACCACGTTGGTGAAAGATAGGTTTTGTAATATACATACCACGTTGGTGAAAGAAAGGTTTCTAATAATACCACGTTGGTGAAAGAAAGGTTTCTAATATACATACCACGTTGGTGAAAGAAAGGTTTCTAATATCACATTGGTGAAAGAGAGGTTTCTAATATACCTACCACGTTGGTGAAAGAAAGGTTTCTAATAATACCACATTGGTGAAAGAAAGGTTTCTAATATACATACCACGTTGGTGAAAGAAAGGTTTCTAATATCACATTGGTGAAAGAGAGGTTTCTAATACCACACTGGTGAAAGAGAGGTTTCTGATATCACGTTGACTGCAGACGCCGTTGCCGGGTCAGGCGACTCCTGGAGAGACGTTCCAAGAATTGTGATAACTGCGCAGATTGTGATGTTTTGTGAATGGTGACTCCTCGTCAAGTTTTCCTTGCACAGTGACAGTTTAGGTTGTTGGTTTTGTTGTTGTTTATGATCTGTTTTGAGGCTGGATGTCAGTAAAGGTTTGCTCCTGTTTGATCTGTTTGTTTGTTTGTGGTATTCTTAACATCGAAATTACTGTCTTATTTCACGAGCTGCATCCTGGGACATCCTAGAACGATGGGAAAACGTAAATTGTGGAAGACATCATTTCGCTCGAATCGTGTCGTTCCAGAAGTAGCATCTGAATCAGTGGTTAGGTTTGTAAAATACCATGAAGCTTTTCTTCTAATCAGCCATGGGAAATATATACCTTAAAACTCAGATGGATTGGAAAAAAAAGTGGTTGCTGGTGTGGTTTCACTGGAGCATTATTCTTTGCCTGTACAGCTGAATTCCGCAGTAGGAATTGGGACTTTCTTCCATGCAGATTTACCATCTGTGAAAATCTGTACAAACCGTGCTTGTGTTCTTTCCAGTCACCACTTGTCACGGGAAATTAAAAACGACTCGTAACAGGACCAAAGAAATGTTTTTAATTGTAACATTTCCTTATACCAGTCGTCGAAATTGTTTAGGGATCTTCAGATCATTTATTGGTTACATTTGACCAAAACCTATAAAGTCCATGCATGGATTTATTTTGAATTTGAACCCGGTATTTTTATTCTTAATTCTGGTGCTGGTAGAATAATCATTTTCCATCCGAAGAACTAATTGTCAGCTTGCTGTTTTGCCCACTCCCACCACACCCCTCAGATTATGAGAAACTGTGTGTTTAGCCAGTGGTTTGACTTTTTTGTGAGCTCTCAGATCATTGAATGTCTTGTGACAATATAAATGACAAGACACACTTCCCCGCTTATGTTGGCCCGTGAGGACATGATCATAAATGGTAGCAGTGTTGTCAGAAACAACGTGTAAAATACAGTTGTGCTGCCCACTCCGTTAGATTTTTGTTTTCTGCACACGTTTGTGTGTATAACTGTTTTGCATGCGGTTTGAACGGCTGATAATTGTCCGTCATCAACACTGCACAGGTTTCAGCTGATGTGATGACTGCAAACATGCACTCCTGTTCACTTTAAAGCATTCTCTGATGTATGAATTCATTCTGGTCATATTTCCTGCGCGGAAGTGTGTGTGTGTGTGTGTGTGTCGTAATTTATTTATTTGTTCTTTTCTCATGAGAGCTATATTACTTTTGTCGAATCATTTTCTCACCGAATCAGTTTCAACAATGCATTTTCGTCACCGCAAAGTGTAGTGGTGTGTCAAGATTCCATTACTGTGATGTAGTTTCATGACTGACGTCATATATTTGTTGTTGTTTTTTTAAACTATTTAATTTTCTGGCATTTACGTTATAGTTCCTGTGCCGATGTATAAAGTCCTTGACCACGACGATATTTTTTTTCTTACGTCATTTGATTATATATTTTCAAAACTGGTGTACTTTTGATGACGGCATCGTTTGCGTTCTTGTCATAATATACGACACATAATGATGTAAAAACTTCCATGGCATTCATTGCGTACTGCCTGGTTCTAGCTTTATATATATAAATTATACATATATATATATAATGAAATACTAACAGGATTCAATGACTGTGTTCTCAAAAGTTCGGAGAAAAACGGGGAACCACCATGAGCGAAGACTGCTTGCTTTCGATTATCTATTCGCGAGATCGGGCGATCAATTTTCACATTTTTTTCCCCTCTCAGTCCATTAATTTTGTCCATTACGCCCAACAAAGTGTAGCTTGCGTAATGAAATCATTATACAGCTGATGTTTCTTGACATATAAATGGGCTGGATTATCTTAATGACTTCGCTTTTCTGTAGCCAACCTTCTTTTTATTTCAGTCAGTTCACATTTTGGATCCCACCCTTTACCTAGCCACATCATGGTTCCCCCCTGCTCACTGTATCCCAGCCACTTTTCTCCTTTTTTATGCATTTACTTTTAAATCACACCATTCAGATATGATAATTACTACTTTTTAACCTGATGTATACAATTCGCAATATGTTTGACTGGACAACAAACAGAACTCCCCATGCTGATGCTGATGTCTAGTTTTAACATCATTTATTGGCTATGCTTATATTCTCACATGCTGTACAATATTCCTACAGTAACTAGGCCTGTACTTCCCCCATTTTGTCTAGTTTTCATACAGTGACTAGGTCATGTATTCCCCCATATTGATGTCCATGCAGTGACTAGGTAATGTATTCCCCCATATTGATGTCCATACAGTGACTAGGTCATGTATTCCCCCATATTGATGTCCATACAGTGACTAGGTCATGTATTCCCCCATATTGATGTCCATACAGTGACTAGACCAGTATTTCTCCCGTGTTGATATTCATTATCTAGGTCCTGTATTTCCACAGTGTTAATGTCCATTTTCATACAGTGATTAGGCCTGTATTTCCCCATCTTGATGTCTATACAATGATTAAGTCTGTATTCACCCATGTTGTCCCATTTTCATTCAATGACTGGGTCTGAATTTCCCCATGTTGTTCAGTTTTCATACAATGACTAGGTGTCCGTTCCCCCGTGATGTCCAGTTTTTATACAGTGGCCAGGCCTGTATTCCCCCATGTTGTTGGTCAGTTTTCATGCAATGATTAGGTCTGTATCCTCCCCCACATGTTGGCGTCCGGTATTCATACAATGACTAGGTCCGTGTTCCGTCATGTTTGTGCCAACACCTTTGGTCCACTTTGAGCGTTGTTGATACCAAGAAACAGACCTGCAGTTGTCAACATAAAAATGGCAGTTTAGTTTTCAGTTTCAAAATTTATTTTTGCTAATTAAAAAAAAACAAAAAAAACAAACAAAAAAAAAAAAACACACACCTCAGTCTCGTAGTATAAAAATTGCTGTCGTTTTCTAAAATGCCAGCTCGATTTGCAGCAAGACCCGGAGGTGCCAGCCATAGCGACCCACACTATGCTTGTTTCGCAAAGAACCTGGTGAAAACATTCACTTTGCTGAAGAACAGCACGGTGACACATGTTTGGGCGATATCACTTCGGTCTCTTCTTCTTCTTCTTCTTTGCGTTCGACAGCTACGCAGTCAGGGTCGAAGTCCGAGGGATGCCACAAACTCGGACGTCCGGTGAAGATCGGCTGCCGTCCCCCAGAGCTTGGTGTTGAGGTCAGCACCCCCAGGCCAGGACTGCTGCCGCATCTTCTCATACAGGGGGCAGTCCTGGAGAATATGGGATGGGGTCTGGTCAGCCTGGCCGCAATCACATAGGGATGTGGCTGCCACTCCAATCCTCTTCAGGTGTGCTCGGAGGCCGCAGTGTCCTGTGCGAAGGCGGTTGATGATATCACTTCGGTGAGTCTTTAGTTTTTGGTTTTGTCGATATAGCGTTTCCTAGTTTCCTTTGTGGTCGGAAATGAAAGCACTGCTCCGGCCAGTTGCCATTTGCATTGCTTAGTTCTAACTTTTTGACAGTTACACGTGACTAAATGCCTACGTTGACTGAACTTCGCCATTGGTCAATTCCATACTACACACAGTTAGTAGCGGGTTACGACCATACTAGGCTCTTCCGTCCGAGCAATGCAACTGGCTCCTGGTGTGTAAATGGTTTCCAAGGCACGTGACTCATCTAATCAAGACACAAAGCAACCATTTGTATTTTGAGAGAAAAAAATATCAGTCTGAAATTAAAGTCTGTTTGCAGGTTGGTATCAAGGCTTTATTCGCATGCAAAAATGTGTCCGCGCAAAAGAACAAAAAGTGCCATCCATGTTTGTGACTCCAGAAGATCGTATACACAATCTGATTTCAGTGTCTTGGTTGCCTGCTGCAATAAATGACACGATGCGAAGAAGGGGCTGCAGAAAAGGATTTTGGAGCTGGCACCTTAGTGGTCGCCGAAGCTCTGAGCACCGCAATTTGATAGGAGCTGGCACCTGAGTGTACATGCTGTTGATTTCTAACATGAGCGCTCGTCGCACATGGCTTGACACGACGTGGACAGTTTGAGTAATACGATGGTGATTGACAAAGTGGACCAAAGGATTGGCTGGTCCAGATGTGGGCTTTCCCTTGGCGGACGGAGCACATCTTGATGGGGCAGAGGTTACTGACAGTGTCAGGCAAAGAGGGAGAGGGCTTCTTTCTTTTTTTTTCCTTTTTCCTTCCTCTCTTTTCACGGCGTGTGTGTTGCGGTACAAAATGTCACAACAGTACAGAATGTCGCAATTACGGAGTTGATATATTTGAACGACAATGTAGAACAAAATGTTAGAAATGTGACAAATTGTAAACGCTGTGACATTTTGTACCGCGCACACCGGTACAAAATGTCATTGCGACATTTCGTACCGTTGTGACAATTTTTACCGCTAACACGTTACAAAAGTCCGAATTGTGACATTTTGTACCGCAACAGAAGTGTCAAATCGGTCCGTTTTGTTATAATTATTTCCACGGTCGAGAGATTTGTTTTGTTTTAACGCCGTTTCACTCGTTTTATAAACATCTCCATGACTTACGCGTCTGTAAGGTCCCATCATGCATGGCGATTTGTTTTCGTTCAAACTACAGTTTTGTCATCGTGATCATGTGAAGTGTGTCATCACTGCCTTTTCAGGGAGAATGGGAAAATAAAACAAAAAGTTGAATGAGTGAATATTGTCTTTATTGCAGATGAATTCGGACCAGAAAATTACTAGGGAGAGGAACGGCTATTTCATCAAGTTGGACTTAGGATGTATGTATTGGCCATTCTAAACCCCCCCCCCCCTTTTTTTTTTTTCTTGTGAATAATGAAAACAAAACAAAGTCGGAAAACTGCTGACGATTACTATTCAATTATTTCAGTATGACACAATGAGGTTTGCAAATATTTCATTTTAAACAAGACGATATTACTCAACTTTGCGAATTGGCCGTTCCTCCCCTTAGTAAATGTTCAAATCTAAAACCCTAACAATCATGTAACTGAAGCACCTCCACCCCTTCCCACCTATTTCCAGAAGTGGGTTCAGATACGAGTGCTAATCAGTCTCCGGGGAGAGCGGCCCCTGACATAATTATGCTAACGTTCAACTGAACAAACCCATTGAAAGTGAACGACCCAGTGGCCTCTCACCCTCCCGTCACACTAATCTCACAACAAAGCACGAGCTGAGGTCCACTGAATCGTCCACTTTCAATGAAAAATATTTAAATTAACTGGTCCACCTACCCTCATCGATTAAATTTTCAACACATGCTTATACCCAGAACGCGAAGGGCCAGCACCAAGTCATTCGGACAATAAACCGAGGGCCCGTGTGCAGCATCCACTTAGCGCACGTAAAAGAACCCACGACAAACAAAAGGGTTGTCCATGGCAAAATTCTGTAGAAAAATCCACCTCGATATTAAAACAAAATTAAAAATGCAAGTAGAAAAAAAAAGGGTGGCGCTCTCAGTGTAGCAACGCGCTTTCCCTATGGAGAGCAGCCTGAATTTCAGAGAAATCTGTTGACCAAAAAAAAAATATATATATATATATATATATATATAATACAATACCACCACTGAAAACAGACGATGTTAGGAAAATAGAATGTTGACAGGGAAAATGCGAGCAGGAAGTGCACCAACTTGAAAACGTGCGCATGTTTTGGAGCGTCTGTCTGTCCGTCCCTCGTCCGTCTCTCACTCTCTCTCACACACACACGCCCATACACAGGCAGGCGCACGCACGCACGCGCGCACACACACACACACACACACACACCATGCGCGCATTTTCAAGCTGGCAAACTTTCCACTTGCAGTTATATTTCGCTTCCCTTCTTTTCCAAACATCGTTTACATTCACAATACCCCTTTTTTCGGGGAGAAGTGGGAGGGGGTGTGGGGGTGGGGGTCGAGCTGAGGGGGTGGAAGCTGCCGCAGTCTCAGTGCCAGCAGTCATCAAAGAGCTATCGATGTCGGGCACTACTGCTGGTGCTGCTGGTGCTGGTTTTTAGCAGGTGTCAGTTCTGACGCACCACAAGCGGGACACCATCTACTGAGCTCCCTTTGACTGCAGACACTGATTGCGTGGTCAGCCCCGGAGTGGAGACCACCACCACCACGTGGGAACAGTTTTCTACCAAATTATCTTCATCGCTCAGGTCTGGCATTGTCCGATTACATCAGTACTTCGCCGGTGATCATCAATTCAAAACCTTTGATAAAATTTCAGATGAATCTAAGACACTGGCAGGATTTGTTCTTGTTCTTGTTGCTCATAGTCCAACCGAACGCACAGGGCCATATCCGGACTGTCAAACCATACAAATGCTCGACCACGTCAACACTAAACTGTCCCATGTACAAAAAAAAAAAAGAACAAAAACAAAACCCACTAAGACAAACCCACAAAATACAGTTCACGACACAGTATCGCGACCATTTAGCTCCTTATGGCAAATAAGACCAGGCCATGCTGAGGACGCCAGCCATTCCGCTTAATTTATCATCCCCAGATTACAAACAATCGTGAAAAAGGAAAAATAAACAATACTTCAAAGCCAAACATAAAATACATTTTAAAAAAAGGCCATACAGGCAAATAACACTGCAGAATGGGCAGCTAGTGCCAATATCAGTGTTTACATAGCAAAGCAGCACAGACAGTACATCACAGACTGCAGAAAAGAGGGGAAAAAAGTGTCAGGGCTTGCTTGAGAAAAGAAAGGGGAATGGACTGGGAAGGCAGAAAAAGGAGACAACAGTGAAGGAAGAAAAAAGGCAGAAACGAAGAGAAAGACAGAAAAGAGGACATTTCTTGCACAGAATTTCCAGAAGGCGGGGATGCTGTTTATAACTAAAAGACCCCCGGCATCCCCACGGGTGGAGATGGACAGCTAGTGCCCACCCCAGTGCTCTCAATATCACTACCAGAGCAAAACAGTGCAAAAATACATCACAGACTGTGCACGGTGTATTGTATTGTATTGCATACTATTTATTGTACTGCACTGCACTGTATTGCATTGAAAAGAAGAAAACTAACGGGTCTATTTGCACATGGGATGGAAGGTGGCATTCGAGGAATGTCTGTCAAAGCGGGCAGAACAGTGACCACGTCACTGGCGAACAATGCACCTAGAGCAAAGGGACAAAACACAGCTTTCGCCTGAGGCACGGGAATAGCCGCAGTGGTCTCCCATAAGTCCATTGCCGGCTCCACTCACTCGTAATCAAACTGAGCGGCCGAAATTTAAGCGGATCAGTTCAATGTGTACTGAAACGATAGAAAATTGTTGTCGCTTATTGCACTGATAAGACGCGGCATGGTGTAGTTACACTTGGTGACTTGTATGCGAAACCAGGCGATAACAGGCACTGGAAAAATTCAGTGAACGAAAACAAACAAAAAACGTGGTGAATATAAAATCATTACAAAGAACGCTTGCGTTCGTGCTTCGTGCTACTGTGTGAGCTGCAAAACTGCCACAACATTACTTTTGATAAAATCCATGATTATTTTCATGATCGGTCATGATCAGACAGCAATCAGTATCATCAACACACATTCAGAAACATCGGTCAAAATAACAAACCATTTTCATATGCTACGAAGAACAAAAACTGTACGAACACGCAAGCGCAAGTGTGTGTGTGTGTGAGAGAGAGAGAGACAGACAGACAGACAGAGTCGATCGATGAGTCGATAATGCTGAAAAGAACAGTGCTCCATGTGAAAACTGAGAACTGAGCGTGTGTGTCCCCGCCTCTGCGCAAGTGTGGTGTGTGTGTGTGTGTGTGTGTGTACAGGGGCGTGCGTGTTGCGAAACCGTCACAATGCTGTTCTTGATCATACGTATTTCTGTTGTGCTTTCCAAACAAATCATGTGTGGACAAAATTCAACGTGATTCTTACAGAAACGGATGACGTCCTTAACTTACACTCCTGTTTAGACAAAGTAAGACTTTGCTTCTATCAGGCTCAATGCCCAGACATGGGAAAGGGTTTTGCCTTAGAGTTATTCTTAAAGTTCTGATATTATATCAATGAGCACGATTTTGTCTTATAATTTCATGCATTATTCAGGTATCAAAAAGATGTTCATAAATCAAAATGAATGGCATATAATTGAGGATGACTTTACCTTACAGCTCCGTGTTGAGACAATAAAAATGACTTTTGGTTTGAATTAAGCTCAATATTCATAAGGAGGAATTTCCATGTTGGGAATTCAAACAGAAGTACTTTGCTTAAGAATCAAGCTCTATGATCACACACAAAAAAGAAAAGACTTTGCCTCAAAAACTGAGCTCCAATTTCAAATATAAAGTAAACGAACGACTTTGCCTCATAACTGAGCTCTATGCTCGATCAAAAAGGACTTCGTCTTAAATTCCATGTTCAAACAATAGACTATGCTTCATCAACTGAGCTCCAATTTCAAACATCAAAAGAAAAGAAGAAGAAGAAAAAAGAATGACTTTGCCTTATAACTGAGCTCTATATTCAAACATCAAAAAGGACTTTGTCTTAAATTCCATGTTCAAACAAAAGACTATGCTTCATCAACTGAGCTCCAATTTCAAACATCAAAAGAAAAGAAGAAGAAGAAAAAAGAACGACTTTGCCTTAAAACTGAGCTCTGTATTCAAACATCAAAAAGGACTTTGTCTTAAATTCCATGTTCAAACAAAAGACTATGCTTCATCAACTGAACTCCAATTTCAAACATTTTTTTTTTTTTTTAAAGAAAGAAAATGAAGTACTTTGGCTCATAACTGAGCGATATATTCAAACATCAAAAATGACTTTAACTCTGTGTTCAAACACAACAAATGCTTAAAGATTAAACTTCAGGATTAAGAATCATGCTCCATATTCAGACCAAAAACAAAACGAAACAAAACGAAAACCGAAAGACACCACCTCGGGCTCCTAAAGAAAAGCCTCAGACGTCGAAGATGACCACCTTGCCCCCGTTGCAGCCCACCCACACACGGCCGTGGTGGTTGGTGGACAGGCGGCAGGGCGACACCACCGGGTGCCTCTCCGTCTCCAGGGTGCGCAGGAAGCAGCAGCCGTCCCGGTGGTCCAGCACGTGCACCGTGTTCAACGCCGTGAAGGCCACAAGCAGCACCTCCTTGCCCTCCAGCACGCAGAAGCACACGTCGGCCGGCACCCCGCCTCCGCCCTCCACGTAATCGGCGTAGCTCCTCAGCGCCGGGGACGCCTTCAGCTTGTCGAACACCCGGACTTTACTACCCTCGATGGTGGTGGCCACGAACTGACCCGTCTCGGACACGTCGAACGTCGCCCCCACCGCCTCAGCCGTGTAGGTGGCGGTCTCTTCCACCTGCGGGGGGAGGGCGTCGGAGAGGAGGCGGAAGATGGAGAGCTCCTTGAGGAGGTAGGTGGTGGCCGACTTGGACACGGCGGCGCCGCCCCACGGCGTGAATCCCTCCAGGGCACCTGCCTCACTCCCGGGCCGGACCCACCTGCCGTTGTCCATGGACAGCGCCGTGTCGCCGTCGCACGTGATCAGCACGGTGGAGGTCGGGATGTCCTCCGTGTGCAGCTCCTTCATCTGACCGTCGTCGTCGAACAGGCCGAACAGCGACACGTTCCCCCCGGGGTTGAAGTTGAGCCAGACCTCGTCCTCCGTGGTCATGAGGTGCATGGCGGACAGCGTGGAGTTGGGGTTCTTGGAGTAGAACAGCTCCACGGGCGACGACTTGGGCCTGACCGCGATCCTCTGCTTGTTCAGGGCCAGCTCGGCTGCGGACCCGGGCCGGAGCGACACCTCCACTTCCGGGGCGGTGGCCGAGGCCCTGGCCTGCATGACGGGGCCCTCCACAGCGGACCCGATGAAGGCCAGGATGTTGGGCAGCTTGACGGCCCGCATCCGGAAGTCGTAGCGCACCGTGCCGCGCTCCAGCCTGACGCTGCTCAGGGACCTCTCGGCCGCCCGCCGGTCCTCGCCCTGGGCCTCCTGCCTCAGCTGGGCCAGCAGCGACACCGCCTCGTTGTCCTCGCCATCCCGGATCACCGTGTCCAGGTGCCTCCTCCGGCTGTCCACGGTGCTGTGTCTCTGCTGCACGGGCACCGCCTGCACGGCCACCACCACACAGTGAGCACAGTGATGTCATTGATAGTGAAAAGAGGCTTAACTAAAGAGCACAGCGATGTCATTGATAGTGAAAAGACGCTAAACTAAAGAACAAAGTGATGTCATTGATAGTGAAAGGACGCTAAACTACAGAGTACAGCGATGTCATTGATAGTGAAAAGACGCTAAACTACAGAGCACAGTGATGTCATTGATAGTGAAAGGACGCTAAACTAAAGAGCACAACGATGTCATTGATAGTGAAAAGACGCTAAACTACAGAGCACAGTGATGTCATTGATAGTGAAAGGACGCTAAACTAAAGAGCACAACGATGTCATTGATAGTGAAAAGACGCTAAACTAAAGAGCACAGCGATGTCATTGATAGTGAAAAGACGCTAAAGTACAGAGCACTGATAGTGAAAGGACGCTAAACTAAAGAACACAGTGATGTCGTTGACAGTGAAAAGACGCTAAGTAAAGAGCACAGTGACGTCATTGATAGTGAAAGGACGCTAAGCTAACGAGCACAGTGATGTCGTTGACAGTGAAAAGACGCTAAACTACAGAGCACAGTGATGTCATTGATAGTGAAAGGACGCTAAACTAAAGAGCACAACGATGTCATTGATAGTGAAAAGACGCTAAACTAAAGAGCACAGCGATGTCATTGATAGTGAAAAGACGCTAAAGTACAGAGCACTGATAGTGAAAGGACGCTAAACTAAAGAACACAGTGATGTCGTTGACAGTGAAAAGACGCTAAGTAAAGAGCACAGTGACGTCATTGATAGTGAAAGGACGCTAAGCTAACGAGCACAGTGATGTCGTTGACAGTGAAAAGACGCTAACCTAAATAGCCCAGTGCCCAGTGATGTCATTGATAGTGAAAGGACGCTAAGCTAAAGAGCACAGTGATGTTGACAGTGAAAAGACGCTAAACTAAATAGCCCAGTGCCCAGTGATGTCATTGATAGTGAAAGGACGCTAAGCTAAAGAGCACAGTGATGTCGTTGACAGTGAAAAGACGCTAAACTAAATAGCCCAGTGCCCAGTGATGTCATTGATAGTGAAAAGACGCTAAGCTAAAGAGCACAGTGATGTCACTGATAGTGAAAAGGCGCTAAACTAAAGAGCACAGTGCCCAGTGATGTCATTGATAGTGAAAAGACGCTAAGCTAAAGAGCACAGTGATGTCGTTGACAGTGAAAAGAAGGTAAACTAAAGATCACAGAGCACAGTGATGGTCATGATGATGATGATGATGATAATAATAATGATAATGCCGACGACAACAGTAATGACAGAATTAATGAGAACGATAATAAAGATAATAATAATAATAATAATAATAAAGATGATGATGATGATGATTATATTGATAATACATACATGGCGCAGACTCCCCATGTGAAGGGTTCAAAGCGCCTCACAAGAAACAACACACACACACACACACACACACACACACCAGTGCATAACATTCCTCTGCACATGAAAAAAACACTTATATGTGTATACATACACTAAACCCGTGCCATAAATTGCAGATATGAACAATTACACACACACACACACCACAAACACGGTCACGCTCACCTACCTACCCCCCGCCCCCCAACCCCCAAAACACGACACACACTCATCCACCCATACACACGCATTCACACACCCGAACCTCCCCCTCCCTCTTCCCACACACACCCACACCCCATACCCTCACACACCCACACAACACTACCCCCCATCCACCCACACAACCATAACCCCCACCAACACCCACACACACACCCCTACCACCCATCCACCCACACAACCATAACCCCCACCAACACACACACCCCCTACCCCTCACACACATTACCCCTCCCCCTCCCCCCTACACACACACCCCAAAACCCCTCCTCACCCATATAACCATAACTCCCCACCCACACACACACACACACCACTAACCCCCCACCCCACCCCACCCCCACCCACCCACTCACACTCCTCCACACCCCCACCAACCCCCCCCTCACCTGCTCCCTCAGGTCATCCAGCGCCTTCTGGGTCATGGCGGCCACGCCCTCCAGAGCCTCGTTCTGGGCCCGCTCCACCAGGTGGCGCAGCTCGTTGGCCCGGTCCACCACCTTCTCCTCGATGGACCGTCGCTCCCCGGCGAGCTCCTCCTCGAAGTCCTGCACCTTGGCCAGGAAGGCTCGCAGCACGTGCTCCCGGCGGGTGACGGCCTGCAGCTCCTCCGACAGCTCGGCCCGTGCCCTCTGCCCCGTCTCCACCAGGTCCTCAATCTTGTGGCCCTCGTGGGCCGTCAGCCTGCAGACGATGCACAGGATGGCCTGGTTTGGGGGGATGGGGTGGGGTGGGGTGGGGTGGGAGGGGGTGGGGGTGCGGGAATGAGGAGGAGGGGGGCAGTGGGGGGGGGAGGGGAGGGAGGGGAGGGAGGGGGAGAGGCGCACAAATTAAATATCAAATCATGTGAGTTATGATAAAAGTTTGTGTGTTGTTTTTTTTAACTTGTTTTATTCAATTGTATTTAGATATTTGTTTCAAATGGGGGTGGAGGGAGCATACCATTTTTTTCTCCTCTAAATTTAATAACCATTTGAAAATCTTCAAGTCGGTCGACATTTTAAATGGCCATGAACCCGGATGAAATCCATGACATTTTGAGTGATAATATTACGATCAATGCATAAGCCATAATTTAAAACTTTTACAAAGCTGGGTGTTGTTGCGCTTTTTTTTTGGGGGGGGGGGGTTAACTTTGAAGGACTTTAAAAAAAGAAAAAAGAAAAAAAAGAATGTCACTTTTTTTTCTAACCAATTCTTAAAAACGTTCCAAACTTGTAAGAACTCGTCAAGCAATGCTCTCCCTCCTTTGTGCCAGGAATACCCAGAGACTGGGGACTGAACACAGCAAGTCAGCCACGCTATCAAAAAAGGCGACATGCTAGAGCACGACTGTCCTGCCCCCTTCACGAGTACCTAGGTACCCCATGCATGAGAGAGAGAAGAATCCTCAAAAGTTTCTCAAGCATTCCCTTCAGCTGCCATGAGATTCCCAAAGGCCGCCTGCTTTCTCTTCCATGAGCGTTTGCTTCCAATACAATGCAATACAATACAATTCAATGCAATGCAATACAATATAATGCAGTGCAATACAATGCAATGTAATACGAAACGTTTCAATTCAAAACCTAGCTGCCGTTTATTGTATTATATCAAAGAACTACTGCAGCCAATAGTTGTAGCTGATTTCAATCATATAATTATTTACATTACTGCATTCATTTCAGCCGACCTCAGCCTCAAATCATGACTCCACAGCGAAACAAACAAATAAACAGCGTTGAACAGAAAATATCTGTCACATCTGAACCCGTGAAGGAGAAAAGAATCTGCAAAACAACACGGCATAACATTTTTTTTTCTTTTTTTTTTTAATAAACAAAAAAATCTCAACCATTAAGCTCCTAAAGACAAATGATACACAGACACGCAGACACAGACACACAGCAAACACACACACACATACACACACACAACACACACACACACATACAACACACACACACACACAACACACACACACACACACACACACACACACACACCACACACACACACACACACACACCACACACAGACACACACACAACACACACAGACACACACACAACACACACACACACCACACACACATACAACACACACACACACATACAACACACACACACACACACACACACACACACACCACACACACATACAACACACACACACACATACAACACACACACACACACACACAACACACACACACACACACACAACACACACACACAACACACACACACACACACACACACACAACACACACACACACACACACACACACACACACACACACACACACACACACACAGAATGCGGAAGCTGTCCCACCTCACACTGGCAGCAGTACAGCATCAACAGCTGGTCCCGGTGTTTGGGGCAGTGCCTGTCTCCCCCTCCTTGCAGGAACGTCTGTTTGGCCGTTAAGGCGGGGGCGGAGGTGGGGGTGGGGGTTTCGGCAGGTGGCGCCGCGTCGTGGCTATGGCTCTGATGGCAGGTTGTGCACAGCGCCTGCATGGTTTGTCCAGAATGTGTGTGTGTGAGAGAGAGAGAGAGAGAGAGGGAGAAAGGAGGAGGGGGTGGGGGAGTGGGGGTGAGGGGATGGTAGAGAAAGATTTGTTGGGTATTGGTTACTTTTTTTTTCTTCTTTTGTTTTCCTTCTTTTTTGAGGAAGGTGGCAGAATGGTTAAGACGCTCAGCTGCCAATACAGAGAGTCCGTGAGGGTGTGGGTTCGAATCCCGCTCTCGCCCTTTCTCCTAAGTTTGACTGGAAAATCAAACTGAGCGTCTAGTCTTTCGGATGAGACGATAAACCGAGGTCCCGTGTGCAGCACGCACTTGGCGCACTGAAAAAGAACCCATGGCAACGAGAGTGTTGTCCTCTGGCGAAATTACGTAAAATGAAATCCCCTTTCATAGGTACACAAATATGTAAGCATGCACTCAAGGCCTGACTAAGCGCGTTGGGTTATGCTGCTGGTCAGGCATCTGCTCAACAGATGTGGTGTAGCGTGTATGGATTTGTCCGAACGCAGTGACGCCTCCTTGAGAAAGTGAAGTGAAGTGAAGTTTGGCATCCACATTTAAAGGAAATCATTTTGTATTTCTGCATACACACACTCACACCTCCCTCCCTACCCCCCTCAATAAGACATACAGAGCCATGCAATTTGAAGAAAAAAAAAATAGTGTACAGACCCACAGTCACCATCATCATCATCATTATCAATATTATTATCATTATCATATTCATTACTGATGAAATTAAATTTTGAATTTTTATTATCACTTGAATTAATAGAGGCTCTTTATTTGAACTAGCTCGCATACATGCGCACACACGCACGCACACTGACTGCACACACACACACACACACACACACCACACACACACACGCACACACACACACACACACACACACATACAGAGGCTCATGCACGCGATATGAGGCGAAAAACGCACACACAGAGGAAGACTAAAGGGGTGTTACTCCTCACCAGTGAGCACGTGGCACATGTTTGCGTGGTGGCCTCCCCTGCATTGCAGTTCTGACACACCGGGGCAGTGGGTGCAGGTTCCGCCATGCTCCGTCAGCCTGAAAAACACACAGCGGTGCACACACACCCGTACAGCAAACAAGGAGTACACACGCACCCTTACAACAAACAAAGGGTACACACGCACCGTTACAACAAACAAGGGGTACGAATGCACTGTTAATCGAATATGGGGTACGCACGCACCGTCACAAAAAAGGGGAACGCACGCACCGTTACAACAAATAAGGAGTGCGCACGCACCGTTGCAACAAACAAGGGGTGCGCACGCATCGTTACAACAAAGAAGGGGTACGCACGTACCGTTATAGCAAGCAAAAGAGAACACACGCACCTTTACAACAATCAATGCGTACGCACGCCAAGATATCAAGTGAAAATCGAGAGCATAGTCTAAGCTATATATATATATATATATATATATATATATATATATATATATATATATATATATTCAGAAAGGATGTCACGCCACAGTGTTCCATTCAGTTACTCTGTTAATGCTCTACGACTTGTACACGGTTCATAAACCATAACCGCTCAATTCTTGAACACATTTTTTTTTTATCTTTTTACTAGGAAAAAGCCCTGTACATTAATCTGAAAAATCGATGATTTGGTAAACCAATGTGCATCTCTGTGTTTGCGTGTGCCAGTGCGTGCGTGCGTGTGTGTGTGTGTGTGTGTGTGTGTGTGTGTGTGTGTGTGTGTGTGTGTGTGTGTGTGTGTGTGTGTGTGTGTGTGTGTGTGTGTGTGTGTGTGTGTGTGCTGTGTATGTATGTATGTATGTATGTATGTATGTGTGTGAGTGTGTGTGCGTGCGTGTGTGTTTGTGTGTGCATGCGTGCGTCGTGCGTGTGTGTGTGTGTGTGTGTGTGTGCTGTGCATGTATGTATGTATTTATGTGTGTGTGTGTGCATGCGTGCGTGCGTACGTGCGTGTGCGTGTGTGTGTGTGTGTGTGTGTGATTCGACCGACTTAAACTGTTAAAACTAGGGCCAGGAAGATAACGGGATAGACAGAAAGACGGACAGTCAGACACATGACAGGAAGGAGGTGCGGTGAGGAGTGAGCTAGATATTTATTAACAATCAGTTACTGTTTTCATGGCTTTTTTCTTTTCTTTTCTTTTTTTTTTTTTTTTTTTTAATTCCCTTGCCTCTCATGGAGCACTATAACATCGTGAATGAAGACAACGAGAAAAAGACAGGGTACGAGGGAGGGAGAGGGAGAAAAAGAGAGAGACAGACAGACAGACAAACAGAGACAGAGAGACAGAGGCAGAGACAGAGAGAGACAAAGAGAGACAGAGAAAGACAGAGACAGACAGAGAGAGGGTCGAAGTCTGGGCCATAATTTCTAACCGTTTTAGCCACGATGCCTCAAAGTTTTTTTGTTGTTGTGTTGTTGTTTTTCTTCTTCTTCTAACGAACATCTACAATCTCGTCTTCGCTGTCTGTTCCAAGCCACCGACCAACTGATAACAATGTCAATGACCCAACCCCGCCCCCCTTTCACCCTCCTTCTCACTCTTACTACCCATCCACCCACCCACCCATTTCCTGCTGAACTGGAAATGAGAAACAGGGAGTTAGAAGATCCAATAAAAAAAAAATAATAAAAAAAAAGAGAAAAAGGCAGGGCAAGCCAGCCCCCAGTTTCAGTGTTGTGTGTGATGTGGCACACGAATGCGGAAGAAAACTGATATCATTTCTTTCAGTGATGAAAACGAACAAGTCATCTGACAGACACATTGTTGAATTTTTTTTTTTTTTTTACTGATTTGAGAGGGAGACAGAGCGGGGGGGGGGGGAGGTGAGGGGGGAAGAGGGAGAGAGAGAGTGAGTGAGTGAGAAAGGGAGGGGAGAGTTAGAAAAATACAGAGACAGTGACAGTGCATAAGTGAGGTGTGTGTGTGTGTGTGTGTGTGTGTGTGTGTGTGTGTGTGTGTGTGTGTGCATGTTTGTACGTATGTATGTTCCTACGTACATAAGTATGTGCGTGCTTGTGCGTGACAGAGACAGAGAGAGAGACAGAGACACACACAGAGAGAGAGATTGATTCAGTGAGTGAATGAGAGTGAGAGAGAGAGAAAGAGAGACTGAGTGTGTGTGTGTGTGTACGTGCGTGTGTGTGTGTATGTGCATGTGTATGTGTGCGTGCCGTGCGCGTGGCATGCAGTTTTCACGATGTCTCTTCAGAAATAATACATCGAAGATATATCTAGCCAGGCCTAAATCATGGATTACGTACTAGATTTACACGCACGCTCGAGCGCCCCCCCTCACCCCCCCCCCCCCCCCCCCCGCGCGCGCACACAACACACACACACTACCACATACAAAAATTGGGACACACACACATACCAATCAACGGAAAAAAATCGATTGGCACTGGCAGAGTGAGAGAGAAAGAGAGAGGGGAGAGGGGAAATCTATTTCGTTTATCTTACTCAGATTTCGATTCTGCCCATGCCCGTCTGACTTGAAGGCGTGTAATAATGGAAGTGAGTAATGAGTGAGAGTGAGATCGGAGAGAGAGAAAGGATGACAGACATCCTGGAAAGATATAGAACTTTAGAGATAGAGAGCCAGAGACACAGACAGACACACACACACACACACACACACCCTTCCCAGCCAAGTGTTCCTCCTCAACAAGGAGACTGGACCGGCAGTAAACAGCAATGTTACAACACACACACACACACACACACACCTACAACACAACCAGCCGCACACCACACAAACCTGCAACACACCCACACACACATTCCGCAGACACATACAAAACACTACACACCAAATAATCGCCGCGCACACATCAAAACATACCAATACTCATACGTATGCCTACCTTTCAAATCCTCGGACTCGCACAAAACCTAAACAACGACAGCACAGCTTGCAGAACCAGTTGACACAGTCAAGCACACGACACAAATGCCGCTTAATATTATCACCACCACCGAACGAACACACCCAAGACACAAGCTCACAATCGAGATCGAGACTCAGGCGGAAAAACACGACAGCGATTTTCGAGAAACGGGGCAAGTCCTCTGCTTGCTATTTTTAGTTCCGGTGTAACAGGCTCAAACTACCTCTCATTATGGGTTTCACCCCGGGGCCATTTTTTCCTAGTCAAGATAGTGTACACACACACACACACACACACACACACACACATATATATATATATATATATATATATGTGTGTGTGTGTGTGTGTGTGTGTGTGTGTGTGTGTGTGTGTGTGTGTGTTATGGATTTGTGACGCCTGCTTGTGAAACTGAAACTCAAACTACAGCATTTATCAAGCTGTGGAATAAGTAAGGAGATCTTTCCGCCGTGCTAGCCTTTCAGTACTGAACGTGACCCCCCCCCCCCCCCCCTCCCCTCCCCCCTGCGCCCCTCTTCTCCATCCTCAGTAACTCAGTCAACGGAATCAAACGTGTGCGAATTGTCAGTACACTGGGAGCCTTTAATGGTTCTGACTGGGCCAAATCTACTCCCGGGGGTCATTTCAAACTAGAATGAATAGAATGCCCCCACCCCACCTCACTCACCCCCACTCCTGACCCCCCATCCCCAACATGCATAACGTGGGGGATTGGGGAGGGGGTGAAATTCAGCGGGGGTTGGGGGTGCGAGGTCAGTTCTGACTAATTAATTTATACCCCGATGAGTCATTCCAGGTGAATCTTCAGAGACTCGATCCGGAGTTGAAATATCCAGGCTATAGCCAGATTGGAACGCTCCCGGGGGAACAAACTAACGGGGGTTACGACTTGGCTTTCTTTAAACCGGACCTGGAAACGAGTGCACTGAGGATAAAGCACGGTGTGTTTCGAGAAAAGCGGACACGCTCGCTCAGTCTCACACCGCTGATAGTTCACCGTCGGGACACCGTGTCACACACATTCAGGTTGACTTGTTCCGATTCCGAGGCGTTCTTGTCCAGTGTCTGGATTGAGGTTGATCTCCGTCCTTCTACCCTACCCGCTTAATCACTTGGACGTGTTGCCCACACGTCACTTTTGACTGAGTTCGATTCAACGAGGACAGAACAATCGCTTTTTTCGGGAAAACCTTTTCGCTCCATGACTTGGCTGCCATTACCGATGACTTGTCCCGCGACACAGCATAGTAATATTTGTTTTATGCACGTAGGCACGCACGCTGGCGCTCAGTCGCACATATGGTGGTGGTGTGTCCATCGAGATCGATGATGACTATCGTTGTCATCCAGCTGGGGGATGGGGGGAGGGTGGTGGTGGGGTGGGGGGAGGATGCTCATGAATCTATCTGTGAATGCGCAGATGGCTGAATAGTCCAATCTGCGCACGAAATGTTCGCTGACAGTTGGGGCAGACAAAGACAGGCATATCATTGTCAGGGAGCTTGTTTGCCCGTGACTTTGGCGCTCAGTCGCACATATACACCGTGATGCATAGCCGGCGCGCGCACGGCACACTGGCACACACAGACACCGCCGCAACACACACCCTACTACATACTGTTATTGAAGTAACGTGATCATTCAGATTTTTTTTTTGGGGGGGGGGGGAAACATCCCTTTCACATCCGGCACCGGCCATCCCCACAGCCACAAATTAATGGGAGTATGTCTTCAACCTCAGTCCGTGTATCTGGGGAAACTCGCTTGTGGCAGAATTTCATTTATTTATTTGTCTATTAATTAATCGTGTGTGTCAGTGTGTGTGTGTGTGTGTGTGTGTGTGTGTGTGTGTGTGTGTGAAGAAAATTTCCTTGAGCTGAATGTTGGCAAAACCAAAGAGCTTGTAATCGACTTCAGAAAAAAGAAATCAACTGTAAGTAAAATCATCACAAAAAATGAAGTGGTCGAACAAGTAGACTCATACAAATATCTTGGTGTGATAATCGGCAATAAGCTGTCTTGGAATGAAAACTCAACTGCACTCATTAAAAAGAGCAGCAGTCGCATGTACTGTCTTAGAAAAATGAAATCTTTTAATGTATGCAAGCAGATGCTCCAAATGTTTTACACATCTGTTGTCTGTAGTGTTTTAACATACGGAGCCGTGTGCTGGGGGGGGAAACCTGACCAAACATGACAGAGACAGGTTGGAAAAAGTCATTAGGAAAGCGGGTGGGGTGGTGGGTATAAGACAAGACACCTTTAGTAACATGCACAATAGAAAACTGACTGACAGACTAATAACAATTTTGACCGACGTAAGACACCCACTACATGATGACATTAATAGCAGAAGGTCAGACATAAGTGGTAGGTTTAGAGCTCCACGCGCAAGAACATCTCGATACATTAATTCATTTATTCCTACAGCCATTCGCGCACACAATCAAAACATCCAATACACTAAGTGAACCCCCCCACCCCCCAAGCCCACTCGCCACAGCAACACCTGAACTTCACCAGCAGATGAGTGAGCAGACATTATGCGTGCATGTGGGACTGAGCGGGTGAGCACGGGCAAGCAAGCATTTCTGTGTGTGTGTGTGATCGGAAGTGATTTTTAAATATTTTCTTATTTTACTTGGATTTCATGTATCTTAATGTTAATGTTCTAATCTTATTGGCGTGACATATGTTATGTGCATGCATACGTTGTTTGTGTGTGTGTGAGTGTGTGTGTGAATGAGTGTGAATGAGTGAGTGTGTGTGTGTGTGTGTGTGTGTGTGTGTGTGTGCGTGTGTGTGCGCGTACATTTTACTTATATATACGATTTATTCCCTTGATGTTTTTATTTATGTATTGTTGTACAATACCTTATGGTCTTAACGTGTGTGTGTGCGTGGGTGTGTGTGTGTGTGTGTGTGTGTGTGTGTGTGTGTGTGTGTGTGTGTGTGTGTGCGTGCGCGCATGTCATTTTTAGAAATCTTATACCCTTTTTTTGTTGGATGTTTTCATTTGTTAACATGAGTATGTGTGTGCGGGGTGGGGGGTGGGGGGGTGGGGGTGGGGGTTAGTATATCGTCAGCTATTGGGAATTCTTATTTGACTAGTTTTAATCTCTTCTTATGTTGCGCATGATTTTATGCCAGTGTTTACAATGAGCCTGTGATTGCACAACTTAATTTCCATGTGGATTAATAAGTGTTTTTGATTTGATTTGATTTGATTTGCGTGTGTGTGTGTGTGTGTGTGTGTGTGTGTGAGAGAGAGAGAGAGAGAGAGAGTTCGTGCGTGCGTGTGTGTTTGTGTGCGTGTGTGTGTGACTCGACTCGACTTAATTTATTGTCAAAAAATCCTTAAGGATTAACAGACACAACAATAAAACATAATGAACAAATAAAGAAACGGTCATCTAAGACACATGCAATGATAAACATAGGTGGCGGGTGTTTTCTGACAGTCATCGCGATTGAATAAATCACTATATAGGGTTCAGGATATTGTCTTGCATCTTTCTATTGATCACATCCGCCGATAGATGATTATATTCTTTTGTCGGTCATAATCAGATGGTTTCGCAAATTTTGAAATAAAATACACGTATCTGAGAAATGGAATTCATCTTCAACGACTCTCTTCGAATGTTTTCATATCTGCCTCGTTCAATTTTTAAATCGTGTGCGCTTATTCTGACTTTACATGGAGCTTGTTTGTGAGCAAGATCGATTTTATCAATTAAATAATTCTCAGTTCGAGAATTGTCTCTCAGTTTTGTTGTATTCAGTTTTTCTTTCTTTCCAGAATTGTGTGTGTGTGGAGAAAGTTGGGGGGGGGGGAGGTTGTGCATGCGTGTGCGTGTGTGTGTGCCTGTCAGTGTGTGTGTGTGTGTGTGTGTGTTCAGAGGACGTTAAGTGCTGACGATTAAAAAAAAAAAAAAAAAAAAGATTCTTGATCAATCTGGAAAGAGTCAACATAATAAATGTGGATGATAATATGCGAAGGAGTGAGAACTGAAGGGACAGTACTCAGTTAAAACAAACATACAGATTTGTTTTTATACAACTCGACAGACCTTGCCTTTTGTTTTATGTCTGCTCATTTAATGGGCCGGCTGCGTGTTGCTTGTGTGTTCTCGCAGTGCGTGTTTCTATCCAATCACACAATGATTAGGCTTAACAGGTGATCAGTCGGAAGGCTTTTTTCCCCTGAAGATCCACTAATGTTCGCCGCCACACGTAGCGTAATACGTGATACCTGGAAAAGCATCACCATACACACTGTTGATAAAAATAAATAAATAAATGAAAAAACAAACAAACAAACAAAAAACAACCAGCCGCCGTGGCGAAGTGGTTAGCGTCGCGGACTGACGGCTGGGAGGACGCGGGTTCGAATCCCAGCGGAGGTGGGTTTTTTGGCCCGTGGCCGGCTCCTACCCAGAGTTGAGTGTGCTGTGGGCTTAAATGGGGAGATTGGGACCACACAGTCGAGTGTCATCCACTTCAAGGATGCGTCTTTGGGTGTGCTGCTCTAATTACCTGACCAACACTGCAATTGTCTGTATCTCTCGGGCCTGGTTAACGCCGGGATATCATTATGACAGGAAGCGTAGAGTCCAGCCTTGTCACGCAGTCCCAAACCAAAATGGACCTCCATAGCAACATCGTCATCGTCGTCATCCTCATCCTCCATCATCATCAATATAAAACAAAAACAGTCTCAAAGTCTGTGGCCTTTCATGCCCTGCTTTCATGGTGATCTCAGTTTCGATACCCCTCCACTTCTGTGCTTGGGGTGAGTCCAGTCAATGTCTTCAGTGTCGGCAGATTCATGAGGGGCTGTTGTTTGAGGGACGTGGTGGCGGTCTCCACTCTGGGAGGGACGCTCACTCAGTCTGGCTCCGCGACTAAGCCATTACTGTCGTCAGTAGGGGGCTTAGTAGGTTGTGTCCTAAGGTTGAATCAGAACAGGCACCACTGAAGTGACTCAGCAGCAATGCAGGGTCTCTTCTGGTGTGTGGCCTCCTGGCCACCTAACATCGATGGTTCCCTGCGGACTGCCGACGCTGGAACTGTGACGGCCGAACCCGGGTGTGGCCGTGTATGGGGAATCTAAATGAGCGGCGTGGGAGTAATGCCACTGACATGGTGCGGATGATGGCGCAGCAAAAAAAAACAAAAAAAAACAACAAAAAAAACCCACAAAAAACCCCCAAAAACAAACAGAAGAGAGGAGGGGATCCATTCGTCACCTGTGTGACGAGAAAGTGGCCAAAGGGAGACAACCCACTAATCTGAAATAAAACGTGTTCCGATTGCTTCCCTTCGACCATCTCTCTCTCTCTCTCTTTTGTTATTGTCATATTTCATTGTTTCCTCTGACTCAAAAGAGTGGTGGGAATAAACTCATTGTCATTTGTCACTATCATTTGGTCCTAGCCTCGCTTTCGAGTTCGAGACCCAATTTATGACTTTTTTCTCTCCAATAAATGGGATCTGAGAGATGTTTCTCTCCTTTTTTTCTTTTTTTTTCTGTTGCCTGTACTCCGTTTATGTTTCGGCATAATGTAAGGTTTCGCCTGTTTTTATCTGCAGTCATCATTTCAAAGATTAAGGTCAACACACCAATTCAGTCAAGACTTTTTTTTTCCCCCGAAGTTTCTGGGCAACTTCCGATACGCTTTTTATCCAGTATTTGTATTTCCTTTTATCACAACAGATTTTTCTGTGTGAAATTCGGGCTGCTCTCCCCAGGGAGAGCGCGTCGCTACACTACAGCGCCACCCATTTTTTGTATCTTTTCCTGCTTGCAGTTGTTGTTTTTTTCCTATCGCAGTGGATTTTTCTACAGAATTTTGCCAGGAACAACCCTTTTGTTGCCGTGGGTTCTTTTACGTGCGCTAAGTGCATGCTGCACACGGGACCTCGGTTTATCGTCTCATCCCCCCCCCCCCCCCCCCCCCCGAATGACTAGCGTCCAGACCACCACTCAAGATCTAGTGGAGGGGGAGAAAATATCGGCGGCTGAGCCGTGATTCGAACCAGCGCGCTCAGATTCTCTCGCTTCCTATGCGGACGCGTTACCTCTAGGCCATCACTCCACATGTATGATATAGATCGGGTTCGACTGTATCACAACAGCAGAGGGGGTAACCGCTGTCCCGACTATCTGGGCTAGAATTCGATTATAGTGGAGATTGTCTCGCCCAGGTTACGTCCCTACTCTCTCGGCCTAAAGGGTTTTAGGACAGTTAGCGTTGGGGATGGTTCCCAAAGGCCAGCTAGACCCCCAAGGCTGCAACCTCACCTCACCTCACCTCACCTCAGCCCCATAACTACAAAGTAGTCGCTGGGGGAAGCCTGAGGACCGCAGACGCAACCTCCCATCTCCATCTGTCTCTGACGGCAGCCGCTGGCAGCAGCCCACGTGTGTGGAGTCCGGTCCATTGTTTGATGTTCTCATGCCAGTTCTTCCGCTGTCTTCCTCTTCTTCTCCCCCCCCTCGATGGTGCCTTGCATGATTGTTTTGGACAAGCTTGTGTGTCGAGTGTTGTGTCCAAACCTTATCAGCTTGCGACTCTTCACAGCTGAAAGGAGAGGTTCCTGAGGTCCAGCAAGGTTCTCAATTCTGCTCCGTACATGTTCATTGGTCCTGTGCTCGATCCAGGGAATGTGAAGGAGCTTCCTCAGGCATTTGTTCTCGAAGGCCTGGATCCTCCTTTCAGTCAGTGTCCATGCCTCACAACCATACAGTACAATGGAGACTACCAGGGCTTTGTAGAGTTCGAATTTTGTGGAGAATCGGATGTTACTTTTCCACACTCTGTTCAGTTTGGCTGTGCCAGTGCGAATTCTTATTTCTGCTTTGCTGCTTCCATCTTTTGTCAGGGTTGCTCCTAGATATTTGAAGTTCCCGACATCTTCCACTAAGAGCCAATGCAATTTTGCCTCCAAGTTTGAGAGTCATAGTCCTTCACAAAAGACTAGAGCTGTAAAAGATTTCCCGTCGCAATAGAGAACCCATTGATAATGCAGCTGTCACCTTGTGGTCGGCCCAGCTATAAACATGTCAATTTGTGACATAAGGTGAGTGTTTGGCATGAGACCCAATCGAGCCATGCGAATGACTTTTTTGTGTTGTCAGCAGTAATTACTCCTGTCCTTGTCTTTGCTAAGCATTTTGTCACAGCTAGTAGACAGTGGTTTATACAACACAACTCCATCGGAGACAAGTAATTTTTTCTGTGGACAATTTGCTGTCAGGTCAGTTGCACTTCCTCTGACGTGGATAAGAGCGCGGAGACAAGTGGTGGCAAATTCAGTGAGCTTCACCTCACCAACGTTTTGCACATGCAGTCTGTTACACGCTTTGCAAGGAAAACACGGGACACGGAAAACATCAAGCATGCTTGATGTGTGTGTGTGTGTGTGTGTGTGTGTGTGTGTGTGTGTGTGAGCGCGTGTGTGGGTATGTGTGTATGTACATGTGTGTGTGTGTGTGTGTGTGTGTGTGTGTGTGTGTGTTATCGCGCGCACACACACACACACACACACAAATCTATAGATACATGCATCATGCATACATTCCTCTCTCTCTCTCTCTCTCTCTCTCTCTCTCTCTATATATATATATATATATATATATATAT
This sequence comes from Babylonia areolata, assembly GCF_041734735.1. NCBI lineage: Eukaryota > Metazoa > Mollusca > Gastropoda > Neogastropoda > Buccinidae > Babylonia > Babylonia areolata. The sequence goes on along the minus strand of NC_134882.1, from coordinate 50,808,630 downwards.
AATATGCACATGCACGGTCACATACATATACGCACAAGTACACATACATACATACATACATACATACATACATGTGTATGCATCCAGTGGTCAGCAACTGCTTCGATTTAACAACCCCAGCAACGAGCAGCCTCATCTTTCAGCGAAAGCATCAAGTTGAAATCAGCATTGTATGATACCAAGGAGCTTTCCCATCTGAAAGCCCGACGTACAGGCCAGTTCGTTTCCATGGGTCACCAGTCAACATCCGTCGTGCCGGCTGTTCTGTGGCCACTGCCATGAGATCCTGCGCCGTCAGCCAGTCGCTTCCTGCATGGCGTTTGTGTTGTTGCTGTTGATGTTGGGGGTGAGGGGCGGGAGGGGCGGGAGGGGGCGTCCGGGGGGGTGGGGGGTGGGGGGGGGAGTTCGGAGTGCGCTCACGAGATCTGGCTGATATCAATCGTTCGTTTATTTATTTATAGTCTGTTCATTTAAGATGATGATATTAGATTGAAGATAAATGATATTATTATCATCATTTGGATTATTATCATTTCTATCATAATGATAATTGTTATTATTAATAAGAAATTGACATTTCTGTATATTCGAATGAAAAGGGGGGCGGTTGAGGTGGAGGACGATGCTGCTGTGGATGTCCATTTTGGTTTCGGATTTTGTGACAAAGCTGCATTTGGTACTTTCTGTGACGGGCGCAATAGCCGAGTGGTTAAAGCGTTGGACTGTCAGTCTGAGGGTCCCGGGTTCGAATCACGGTGACGGCACCTGGTGGGTAAAGGGTGGAGATTTTTACGATCTCCCAGGTCAACATATGTGCAGACCTGCTAGTGCCTGAACCCCCTTCGTGTGTATATGCAAGCAGAAGATCAAATACGCACGTTAAAGATCCTGTAATCCATGTCAGCGTTCGGTGGGTTATGGAAACAAGAACATACCCAGCATGCACACCCTCGAAAACGGAGTATGGCTGCCTACATGGCGGGGTAAAAACGGTCATACAAGTAAAAGCCCACTCGTGTGCATACGAGTGAACGCAGAAGAAGAAGAAGAAGGTACTTTCTGTGCCCTGTGAAGTGATGACATCATTTATATTTTGCACAAGCATTGTCCCAGGAAGAATACAACCAAACATAGAACGGTGATTGCAAGCCTGACCTTTCAGTTCGGTCTTATCACCGCAAGGCAAAGTCAGGCCAGAGGCTCTCCTCTGTGCTGCTGGGGATCAAGTGAACCGGAACTACCTGCTGCACCAAGGGGCATGAGGCCGAGGAAGTTTTGGAGGGGTAGTGTTTCTGGAGGGTGGGCTGTCTGAAGTCGTTTTTCCTCAAGGTGACAGCCCTTCGCTGTATCACGGGTAGTGTTTCTGGAGGGTGGGCTGTCTGAAGTCGTTTTTCCTCAAGGTGACAGCCCTTCGCTGTATCACGGGTAGTGTTTCTAGCGGGTGGGATGTCTGATGTGGCTTATCCTCAAGGTGACAGCCCTTCGCTGTATCACGGGTAGTGTTTCTAGAGGGTGGGATGTCTGGTGTGGCTTATCCTCAAGGTGACAGCCCTTCGCTGTATCACGGGTAGTGTTTCTAGCGGGTGGGATGTCTGGTGTGGCTTATCCTCAAGGTGACAGCCCTTCGCTGTATCACGGGTAGTGTTTCTAGCGGGTGGGATGTCTGATGTGGGTTATCCTCAAGGTGACAGCCCTTCGCTGTATCACGGGTAGTGTTTCTGGAGGGTGGGCTGTCTGATGTGGCTTATCCTCAAGGTGACAGCCCTTCGCTGTATCACGGGTAGTGTTTCTAGAGGGTGAACTGTCTGATGTGGCTTATCCTCAAGGTGACAGCCCTTCGCTGTATCACGGGTAGTGTTTCTAGAGGGTGAACTGTCTGATGTGGCTTATCCTCAAGGTGACAGCCCTTCGCTGTATCACGGGTAGTATTTCTAGCGGGTGGGATGTCTGATGTGGCTTATCCTCAAGGTGACAGCCCTTCGCTGTATCACGGGTAGTATTTCTAGCGGGTGGGATGTTCGTTTTCCTCAAGGTGACAGCCCTTCGCTGTATCACGGGTAGTGTTTCTAGCGGGTGGGATGTCTGGTGTGGCTTATCCTCAAGGTGACAGCCCTTCGCTGTATCACGGGTAGTTTTCTAGAGGGTGAACTGTCGCACTGTCTGAAGTCGTTTATCCTCAAGGTGACAACCCTTCGCTGTAGGAAAGGTTGTATTTCTAAAGGGCGGGCTGTCGCACCGTAGTGTGGGTTATCCATAAAGTGACAGCCTTTCACTGTCGGAGAGGTACCATACTATTTCTAGAGGGTGGACTGTCTCAATGTCTGTTGTGGCTTATCCATAAAGTGACAGCCTTTCACTGTAGGAGGGGTAGAATTTCTAAAGGGTAGGCTGTCTCACTGTCTGTTGTGGCTTATCCATAAAGTGACAGCCCTTCGCTGTAGGAGGGGTAGAATTTCTAAAGGGTAGGCTGTCACTGTCTGGTGTGGCTTATCCACAGTGACAGCCCTTCACTGTGTGTGTATGTGGGGTGGGGGGGGGGCGCGGGGGGGACAGGGGTAGTGGGGGGTCGGGGCGGGGGGGGGGGGTAGTATTTCCAGAGGGTGTGCTGTCGCACTGTCTGGAGTGGATTATCCATAAAGTGACAGCCCTTCACTGACAAAACCACACGTCAGCAGCAGCTAAGGGGTTAACTCCCTGCCCCCGCCCCCCACACCCCCACCACCCCACACCCCGCCCCCCCTCCCGTCCATAGTTATCCTGGGCACACAACATGGCGCGGAGAAGAAAAAAAAAACTGTGACAGAGAAAATCTTCCTGTGAGAAAATAAACAAGCCGGTTCTTCTTTTACTTTCCTAATTCTGATGAAGATGTCGCTATCCAAATAACTTCAGCATCAGTTCTGCACGCACCCATGACATGCTTCTCTTCACCAACGTTCAACAAAAAACAAAAACAACAGGGGAGACGAAGCGTAAGGTATATAATTATGGACACACAATCAATTCATCATGATTGTCATCATTATTAATAACCCATGATACAAACAGTAATGACTTGGTTTTCATACAAAAAAAAAAAGAAAAGATATTGATCAGTGGAATGGATTCTTAACACAGAATTATAAACTTTCTCGATTTCTTTCTTCTTTTTTTTTCCTTTTTCTTTTTGTAATCCTGCACTTAATCATACAGCATACAGTGTAAATGGCACACGCATATGGTAACCGAACCAAAAGCAATTTTCCATATAACACGATAGACTTTTCAAAACAATGCTGTTACAGCTCAGACACGCAACACTTTACACTAACTCTAATGATTCCATCTTAAACCATACGTTATACTTAAGCTAATAAATCATTAATCTGCCGTATGTCGCTATAACATGCAACATACTGCACTAAAGCAGTTAAAGCACACTACACATTGCACTGTTAATGCTGTTAAACTACAACATGCTACACAATGCATGAAAAGATTAAAGCTTAAAATTCCCATACCCTTCTACAGCCAAGGGGGTAATAATAGGGAAGTTGTGCATACGCTTTCGTCGGATGCATTTCGTGGCTTGCAGAGCGACAAAAAGGTCATATGACGTCACGGGCAGCCCACCACCGTGACTGCCTTTCTTCGGACAACTTTTCGGCAGAATTCGATCACATCATCAGGCGATTTCCACTACGATATCTTAGTATTTCGGTGACCAAGAAAAACCACCAATGGAGACGAGCATACGCACGCGGTTCTCGCTAAAAAACAAAACAAAAAACAAAACAAAACCGACGAAAGCGTGAGTACAACCGCCCTACTTTGATTATCCACTGTGTCTTGGAGCACTGCATTGAAACGCGGGGACCTAATCCTTTCCTCACCTTCCGCCGTTTCAACCTTCCCCCAACTGAAGTCAGGTACTCATTTACACCTGTGTGGAGTGAGGAAAATCGGAGTCAAGTGCCTTTCTTCAGGACAGAACACCATGCTGAAACGGGGGCTCGAACCCTGACCACTGGTGAACATGGGATCAGAAATCCAACGTCTGACCGAGTCTGTCACGACTCCTCCTTCAGTGCATTAACTCTCTCCCCGCCAAGTTTCTGTGTGGAAAACGCTCCCAAGCGCCAATTTTTTTTTTTTTTTTTTTTTTGCTGCCCCGTCAACTGCACCGTTTCAGTGGCATTACTCCCACGCCGCTCATTTAGATTCCCCCATACACGGCCACACCCGGGTCTGTCCGTCGTAGTTCCAGCGTCGGCAGTCCACAGGGAACCATCGATGTTAGGTTGCCAAGAGGCCACACACCAGAGGAGACCCTGCACTGCTGCTGAGTCACTTCGGTGGTGTTCAGTAGTGCCTCTTCTGTTTTAACGTACTTAGGACACCACCTACTAAGCCCCATACTAACGACAATAATGGCTCTGTCGCGGAGTCAGACTGAGTGAGCGTCCCTCCCAGAGTGGAGACCGCCACCACGTCCCTCAAGCAACAGCCCTCCATGAATCTGCCGACACTGACGACATTGACAGGACTCACCCCAAGCACGGAAGTGGAGGGGTATCGAAACTGAGGTCACCATGAGAGCAGGGCATGATAGGCCACAGACTTTGAGACTATTTTGTTTCTATTGATGACGATGAAGGAGGAGGAGGATGACGATGATGATGACGATGTTGCTATGGAGGTCCATTTTGGTTTGGGACTGCGTGACAAGGCTGTACTCTACGCTTCCTGTCATAATGATATCCCGGCGTTAACCAGGCCCGAGAGATACAGACACTTGCAGTGTTGGTCAGGTAATTTGAGCAACACACCCAAAGACGCATCCTTGAAGTGGATGACACTCGACTGTGTGGTCCCAGTCTCCCCATTTAAGCCCACAGCACACTCAGCTCTGGGTAGGAGCCGGCCACGGGCCGAAAAACCCACCTCCGCTGGGATTCGAACCCGCGTCCTTCCAGCCTTCAGTCCGCGACGCTAACCACTTCGCCACGGCGGCTGGTAAGCGCCAAATATTTTAGATACGATGCTCTCAGTCACAGACTTCCGTTCATGTAAAACCAGCACAATGGACTTGTTCATTTCAAACCTAGTCAGGGGACAAAGGTTAGTCATTGATCTGTTGGTGGGAAACTGGTTGCAGTTGTCAAGCATTGTTACAATGGGAAAAATGTCTTGTTAACATGACCTCCATGTCGACTGAAGTTGCCTATGGCAGTGCACTGTCTAGTTAACCAAAGTTAACCTATGGCGGTGAAAGTGTTAAAGCTGCTGTACATTCCTTTGTCATGTCTTGCGCTATGATTTTCTTGCACTATGTGTGATAAATGAAGGTTTTCCTGTCCATACAAGCAGGCTACGCTAAGGTCGATACATGGCAAGACGGCAGGGGGTATACGTTAAAAAAAAAGTTAACAAACCAAAACGTACACATCCAATGAACAAGCATTCAGGTGGATCAACATAAACCACTCAGACACGACAGGAAAAAAGCATCCATTGATATGTTTTATAACAGAACACACAACTGCAACTGCAGGACATTTTAAAAAAAATCATCGTCAAAAAGAATTCACAATCACTCTCTCATGAAAGTAATCAGTTTTGTGAGGTTGAACATAATATGATTGAATCGCACAAAAGTACACACACACCACAGTAAACTAATGATGATAAACCAATTGTGCATGATTTCGAAAAGTGTTCTCATTGCAATAACCAATGTCGCAAACACGCATACAGATTACAAAAAAAGGATAAAAATTATAAATATATTAAGCATTGTACTTTCTATAAAAAGTGTAATATTACGACAAAACATCACATTGTTCTCTACAAATTCATACACCTGGAATTAAACTGAAATGACATTAAAAAACATGATTCTTGTATTTCAAAAATAGAACAGAATATGTAAGTTTAAAGGCACCACCCCTAGCGAGCTGATTAAATGTCAGGCATACAAGTACTATACTCGAAAAATACGACATATACGATTATAATTATAGAGTTCGCAAAAAGCTAAAGACCATTCAAACACTTGCATAATCTTCTTCTTTGGGCATGGCGATATGACGCGGTATTTTTAGCAAACAACGGTGATTGCAGTGAGTACCACGAACAACCAGAAGTGCTTTCTCACACATGCTCTGCCAAAGAAAACCCGCGGCCATCGTTGTAAAAAAAAAAAAAAAAAAAAAAATCGGCCATTACATCGATTTTTTCAAACGCATTTTTCAAGCTATCTCACCAGTGCCGTTTTGTTTCTAAACCGGTTAATAATATTGTGACAATAATTTTTATTTTATACTATACCTTTCTTCCCCTTCAATCTTTTATTCTATCTTTTATTTGCCTTCTTTACGGCGTTCAAGAGGAGAAGAAATGAGGAAGTATTTTAGTGAGGTTGCAAAATTCTATGTATCTGTAGCATTTCACAATGTGGTCAACAGTAAAAATCCACGTGTAACACTATTTTCCACATGGCTCGCACAATCATTACAATATTTTTAACCAAATAACTTTTTGTTTTCACATCTTCGAAACGAAACCAAATGGAAAGAGTACAGCGGAAGAAATGTGGATATTGCATAAAGATTTCGTTTTGCCCCATCCAAACAATCTTCCATCTGTCATGAATTAGACACCACACACGGGGTGCGAAGAGAACGCCAGACATGACGGGCCCAAAAGCCGAGTAGTTAAAATGTTGGAATTTCAATCTGAGGGTCCCGGGTTCGAATCTCGGTTATGCTGCCTGGTGGGTTAAGAGTGGAGTTTTTTTTTCCGATCTCTCATGTCAACATATGTGCAGACCTGCCAGTTCCTGAATCCCCTTCGTGTGTATACGCACGCAGAAGATCAAATACGCACGTTAAAGATCCTGCAATCCATGTAAGCGTTGGGTGGGTTATGGAAACAATAACATTCCCAGCATGCACACCCCCGAAAACGGAGTATGGCTGCCTACATGGCTGGGTAAATATACAAAG
>NC_134882.1:50791644-50794144 GCF_041734735.1 Babylonia areolata | reverse complement strand
CGAAATCTCATTTAACCAGGAAAATGAGATAAGCAATTTACATGCTTTTTCTTTCTTTCCACACAGCCCTGGAGCAAAAAGAAAAGTACAACAAATGCACTGAAAAAGAAATTACAATACGGAAGTGGAAGAACAAAAATCAAACTCAATAAATAAACAAATAAAACAAAAAAAGAAATGAATAAAGAAACAAATACACACACACAAAACACACACACACACACACACACACACACATTCCCGTCTAATATCACTTAAAGAGGAAGACGTTAAACTGAAGACTACTACTACTACTACTACTACTACTACTACACACACACACACACACACACACACACACACACACACACACACACACACACACACATCGCCTCACCCTCAGAAGGACAGAGGTCCCTGGCTGGTTCAGGGGACCAGACAGGCAGGGACGGGGACAGTGCTGTCGTGTTGCACGTGTAGACCCGGGGCCCAGAGCCCCGCACCACCGTGCTGCCGGGCCGACAGCCAGTCACCGTCACCACCGTCCCTTCCCGGTACACCCGCGGGGTCTTCTCCGCCATGGGGATGTCCAGAAGCCCGCAGGTCCGCACTGAGACAGGGAAAAACGGGGCTGGAGTGGGTGACTGGAGTGACTGTGTCAGGCTGGGCCCAAAGCTCGGCTTATGATATTATTTTATCATCACAGACTGACATCAGCTGACAGTTTGGGCCGCCAGCAATGTGAGAGCTGTATTGTATTATTGTATTGTATAACTCTTTTGTTTTGTCACAACAATTTTTTTTTTTCTGCGCATCGCTACACTGAGAGCGCCGCCCATTCTTTTTGTTTGTTTGTTGTTCTTTTTCTGCCTGCAATTTTATTTATTTTCCTATCGAAGTGGATTTTTTTTTTTTTTACAGAATTTTGATAGGCTTATGATGTCATTCTCAAGGCTTATCTAAGCCCGTTGGGTTTCGCTGCTGGTCAGGCATCTGCTTAGCGGATGTGGTGTGGCGTATATGGAATTGTCTGAATGCAATGACGCCTCCTTGAGTAACTGAACTGAACTGAACTATAACACCATTACAGATTGACATCAGTTTCCAGTCTGGGCCAGTAGCAAAGTAAGAGCTGTCTGATCAATGGTTTGGTGGCGATGGCGGTGAATTGTTTTGTTTGGCCTAACGCACGGCTTTTAATATCACAGATTGACACCAGCTTACAGTTTGGGCCAATAGCGAAGTAAGAGCTGTATGATCGATGGTTTGGTGGTGATGGTGGTGAATTATGTTCTGCGCAACGCTCAGCTTGTATCACAGATTGAAAACAAGGTTACAATCTGGGCCATCAGCAAATCGAGAGCTGTATGATCAATGGTTTGGTGGTGATGGTGCTGGATTGTTATGTTCTGCACAACGTTCGGCTTATGACATCATCACAGATAGACATCAGCTTACAGTTTGGGCCAACAGCAAATTGAGAGCTGTCTGATCAATAGTTTGGTGATGATGGTGGTGATTTGTGATGTTCACAGATTAACCAAAGCTTCCAGTTTGGGCCAACAGCAAAGTGAGAGCTGTCTGGTCAATAGTTTGGTGATGATGGTGGTGATTTGTGATGTTCACAGATTAACCAAAGCTTCCAGTTTGGGTCAACAGCAAAGTGAGAACTGTCTGATCAATGGTTTGGTGGTTATGGTGGTGAATTGTGATGTTCAGTCCAGCACTCGGCTTGCAATATCATCGCAGATTTAGCAAAGCTTATAGTCTGGGCCAACAGCAAAGTGAAAGCTGTATGTTCAATGGTTTGGTGGTGATGGCCATTTACAAAGATGGTGTTATCATTTCAATTTATTGAATGTAAAACATGATTCTGTCGCTCACATGCCATTTTCCCTTGTATTTGTATGAGGACATTAAACTGAATTGATTGACTGATTGATTGACGGGCGCAATAGCCGAGTGGTTAAAGCGTTGGACTTTCAATCTGAGGGTCCCGGGTTCGAATCTCAGTAACGGCGCCTGGTTGGTAAAGGATGGAGATTTTTCCGATCTCCCAGGTCAACTTATGTGCAGACAAGCTTGTGCCTGAACCTCTTTCGCATGTATGCGCATTCAGAAGATCAATAACGCACGTTAAAGATCCCGTAATCCATCTCAGCGCTGGGTGGGTTATGGAAACAATAACATACCCAGCACACCCCGGAAAAAGGAGTATGGCTGCCTACATGGCTGGGTAAAATACGGTCATACACGTAAAAGCCCATCGTGTACAAACAAGTGAACGTGGGAGCTGCAGTCCACGGACGAAGGATAAGAAGATTAACTAACTGATTTGTTATTACAGCTATCATTAGCAGTAGTAGTAATAGTAGTATCAATTAGTATGACGATTATTATTAGCATTATCATTGTGATCATTATTATCATTTCATACCTATGGTCTGAGACTCCCGAAGGGCCGTAAACCTCTCCTCGGTTCTCCTGGTGTCGCGCGCCACGTTTGCGTCACTGCTGACGT
>NC_134882.1:50764144-50786644 GCF_041734735.1 Babylonia areolata | reverse complement strand
AGACGGAGTGTGTCAGCTACGGCGCAGGTTTCTGGTTAAAAATTCAGGACACACACGCATCAACGATTATGGTTATGCGTCAGACCACTTTGTCGTCATGGCGTCGTCCCTATCAGCGACAACCGGGGAGGGACGGAGCCGGGCCTCCTGCCTCAAAGGGGCCCACCAAAGCGACCGGTGCCTCTGTCAACCTGAAGGTCAGGGGAAGGCAGAGTAGAGCGACTATGAAGCTCTACGGCGTCAAACCTGGCCAGGGGGCACAGAGCTACAGGCGCAGCTTTGGGGAGACCGCCACGACCTGGAGAAGACCGTGGGTTACATCGTGGCGACAGGGGTGACCGTCTGACGCAGCCAAAACATCGAACGCAGAAGAAGAAGAAGTGATTCATCACTTTTTGCGACTGATGTAAACTAGTCATTCCAAGTGGTGCACGTTTGCATTTGTTTTTTTTTTTGTTTTGTTTGTTTTGTTTTGTTTTTAAATAAAGCGGAGCAAGAACTGGATGTTATGTTCCCTTATCATGAACATAATTAAGAATAACCAATTTCATAATATCAAACATATGTTAATTCTGTCTGTCTGTCTGTCTATCTATGTGATTTCGGAGGGGATAGGTGGTCATATTTCCATTTTTTTGTTTGGTTGGTTGCTTTCCATACCAGCGAAATGGACCCAAGCTTAATCCTAGTAAGGAGGGATTTATTGTATGCTTTTTTATCAGTATATCACAGTGGATTTTACTACGAAAATTTGCCAGGGACATTTCCTTTGTTGCCATAAGTTCTTTTACGTGCGTTAAGTGCGTCCAAGGGGAATAGAATTCTGGCAAATGCGGGAATCGATCCTGTGCTCTCAGATTCTATCGCTTCTGATGCGGACTTGTTACCGCTAGGCCAAAACTCCACTGGTTTACGGCTTTTGAAATGTTCACCTATCAAAATGGATCTTTTTTTTTTAAAGAAAGAATGAAAGAAACCAGAAACCAAATAAACCCACCTTTAAAGTCCTGGAACATCTGGCTGCTCTCCTCAAAGAAACGCCGCTGGTTGCCTACCCTGATGTCCAGCTTCCGGTTGGTGGGTCCGCCAGGGGGCGCCAGACCGATGGTGATGACGTCACTTCCGGGCGTCCACATCACCACAGAGGTCAAGTTGGTTGGCGCCAGCTGGTTTTGGGAACTGATCACTAGGACTGGAAAAAAATAAATTAAATTAAATTAAATTAAATTTTTTTAAAAGCAGGTACAAATTCAGTGAACTGGCCGCCGTGGCGAATGGACCGACGACTGAGAGGAACGTGGGTTCAATCCCAGACATTTTTGTTTTTGTTGGTTCTACTTATCTTTCTTCTTTTTTTCTATCCGCGGCTAGCTCCTATCCAGAGCTAGGTGCATCACGGGCTCTGTTTGGAAGACTGGGACCACACAGGGTAATCCGGATGCGTCTTCTGGGGTATTCAAAATGTCCTAACCGTCACCGCAAGCGTCTGTATCTCTCAGTCTGGCTGACGCCGGGCTATATTAATAATAATAATAATAATGGTACTTATATAGCGCTAAATCTTGTGCATAAACAAATCAAAGCGCTTTCGCACCAGTCATTCTCACGCAAGCATAACTCTAAAACTGAAAAAAACTAAAAAGACAAGGAAGACGCAGGGAAGGGAGGCTACTTTGGGAAGAGGTGGGTTTTAAGGCCAGACTTGAAAGAGCTGAGTGTGGAGACTTGACGAAGCGAAAGAGGAAGTTCATTCCAATTGCAAGGTCCAGAGACAGAGAAAGAACGGTGGCCAACAGTCGAGAGTTTGAATCTGGGTATATGTAAGTGGAGTGGATCCGAAGCTGATCGTAGTGAGCAAGATGGAGTGTAGAGGTGAAGGCAGCCAGCGAGAAGACCGCGCTACAAAGTTGTCCTGAGCCTCAACAGAAATCCCTATAGCAGAATATTCATCATCATCCCCTTCGTCAGTCATCCTTCATCGAAATTTAGAAATTGTGTTTCCCAAATTCTGGGGCTAAATACACAAATTAAATTTCCCAAATTCTAGGGCACTCTTTACAAAAACGTTCAGAATAATTCCGTGATGTTTTATAGAACCCAACATATAAATTGCACAAAATGTTTGTTGATGGCTAAAAAAAAAGATTGCATGACATGAAAGTACTCGCGTTCGAAGAAAACAACAACATGCATACATACACAAAAACATAAGCGAGTGTAAATAATAGCCTACCACCAGACACGCAATGACATACACGCGTCTTCATTCACACACACACACACACACACACACACACACACACACACACACACACACACATACCACATACCACACATTAGCCAGGAAAGAAATCAATTCCACAAAATATTACTGAAACAGCCACAACATACACGTACGCGCGAGCACGCAAACACACAAAATCATTGTGCGTGTGTGTATAATCGTGTTGTGTGTACGTGTGTGTATGTGTGTTTAGGTCGGTGTGCATGTGCGCGTGTATATATGTGTGAAAATGCGTGTGTGTACGTTAATGTATGTGCATGCAAGCTTGTGGGGGGAGGGGGGGGGGAGCTCGTTACCAAACAAACAAGCACAACCACCAAACACACACAGATGTTGTGGATAATAATAAGCAACCCACATAAATTTTTTTTTAAAACCATGAGCAAACCCTACATTCGTTCTCCCTTTCCTCAAAGCGGCCCTGGATGTTGAGGTGGTCAGACTGAAGCAGCCAGAAGTCCCCAGACCCCCCAAAGTAGTAGCTGGCGCCGTCAAACGTGGTCACGTGAGGGTCGCCGTACACAGCCGCTGGGCACACAAAACACAAAGGAAGAAAACAGGTTAAGGTATTTGTGTTACCCCCTTTTTTTTTTTTCTTCTTTTTTTCTTTTTTGTCACAACAAATTTCTCTGTGTGAAATTCGGGCTGCTCTCCCCTATAGGGAGAGCGCCGTCGCTACAGTGAGAGCGCCACCCATTTTTTTTTTTTTTTTTTTCCTGCCAGCAGTTGTTTTTGTTGTTGTTTTTTAATTTGTTTTTCTGTCGAAGTGGATTTTTCTACACAATTAGAAGAAGAGGCCACACACACACACGCACACGCGCGCGCGCGCGCGCGCACACACACACACACACACACACACACACACACACACACACACGATCAACGGCTACAACAGGAAAGTTACGCACTCACCCACCTACCCCCATCCTCGCCATCTCCACTAACCTTGAATGGTGGTCTGGGTGCTAATTGTTTGTTTGTTTTTCGGGCGAGACAATAAACTAAAGTCCCGTGCGCAGCAAACACTTGACGGACGTAAAAGAACCCGCGTCTTGACACAGAGAACAGGAAGAAAGAAAGCAGGTTCGGACTGAAGAACAAACTGAAACTTGAATTCAACTGTGTCGATGGTCAACGCTGATTAACCCGTTGACTGGTCAGTTGACTGAACATGCACCCCCCCCCACACCCACACACACACACACCCACACACACTGCACTCACAAATACGCTACACTACACACACACACACACGCACACAAACACACACACACACAGACACGCGCGCGCGCGCGTGCGCGCGCGAAAACAAAACTTAATACTGCTTCAGTTTCTCAAGGAGGTGTGACAGCGTTCGGACAAAGCCATATACGTTACAGCACATCTACAAGGCAGATGCCTGACCAGCAGCATAACCCAACGCGTTTAGTCAGACCTTAAGTGCATGCATATTATATATCTGTGTCTTGGACAATAATCTCGTTGCCATGGGTTCTTTTTCAGTGCGCCAAGTGCGTGCTGCACACGGGACCTCGCTTCATTCGATTATCCAGTCAAACTCGGGGGAAAGGGCGAGAGCGGGATTCGAACCCACACCCTCACAGACTCTCTGTACTGGCAGCTGAGCGTCGTAACCATTCTGCCACCTTCCCCCTGGTGAATGTAATATAAATGTAAAACACACACACACACACACACACACACACGTACGCAAAAAACAACAACAAAAAAACCCTAGATTTTCTTCTTCTGCGATCGTGGGCTGCAACTCCCACGTTCTCTCGTATGTACACGAGTGGGCTTTTACGTGCATGACCAATTTGTTTTACCCCGCCATGTAGGCAGCCATACTAGGGGGTGCATGCTGGGTATTTTCGCGTTTCCATAACCCACCGAACGCTGACATTGATTACAGGACCTTTAACGCGCGTATCTGATCTTCTGCGTGCGTATACTCACGAAGGTGGATCAGGCACTAGCAGATCTGTACGTAATTACGTTGACCTGGGAGATCGGAAAAATTTCCAGTATGTAACCCATTGTAACCCGAGATAAAAACCACCGCCTCACCGGCATGAGGAGGCACATAGTCCTTGCAGTCCCGGGTGGCCCTCCGGTCCATGTAGTAGCTGCAGTCCCCGTAGTTCACCCACAGGCAGCAGTAGTAGAAGGTCACCACGTCCTGAATCCAGTGCGACAGCGAGGGCACGTGTCCGGGCGACCCGAAGGGGGCGGCCCCCCAGTCGTGTGCCCGGTCCGGGGTGGAGCCCTGGTAGGTGTCCGCGGCGTAGCGGAGGTCTCCGTCCTCCTCGTAGCAGCACTGGTTGCCTGCCGCGTCCGGTCTGGTGGGGCAGGGTAGGGTTGGGTACCCCCCGGGTGGGTCACGGCACGGGTGGGTGGGCATAGGGGTGGATTGTCGATGTTATGGATTGTTTTTATTTATATAATGTTGATGATAATTAGGAGGAGGAGGAGGGGAAGATAATGATGATGATGATGCTGTGGTGGTGATGATCATCATAATGATGGTGTTTTGATGATAATTACTATGAGGATGAGGATGATACTAATAATAGTGACGATGAGGAGGAGGAGGAGGAGAAGAAGAAGATAACGATGATGACGATGATGATGATACTGATGATGATGCAGATGATGATGCAGATGTTTGTCTGTCTGTATGTATGTATATATGCATGTACGTATGTATGTATGCGTACATGCATGCGTGTATCATGAATGTTTGCATAAATCTTTTTGTTTTCTTTCTTGTCGGGTTTTGTTTGTTTTTTGTTGTTGTTTTTTTGTTTTGTTTTATTTTTGTTTTCTTTTGTGGTAGAGTAAAATATCATATCATGTGCCGTATTCCATTCAACAAGCCCATTTACCACACCACTACCCTGTACTTGTCCAAATCAACGAACACAGTCCACCCATCCACCCACACGTCCAGACAACCTACACCCACAAAATCACCCCAACCTCACCACAGCCACAACCACGACCACCACCCCTACATTCACCATCACCACCACCTTCACCACCACCACCACCACCACCACCACAACGACAACCACCACCACCAACCTCACCCTAACCACAACCACCACAACAACAATAACGACAGCAACCACCACCATCACAACAACAACCACTACCACCCCTACCACCACCACCTCAACACCAACAGCAACAACAACCACCACCATCACCACCACCACCCCAACCACCACCACCACCCCTGCCACCACCGCTACCACAACAACTACCACAACCACCACCACCACCATCACCCCCACCACAACAACCACCACCACCCCTACAACCACCACCACTACAACAACTACCACCACCACCCTAACCCCTACCACCACCACCACCACCACCCACCAGACCCCAAACTCACGAGGGATGCACGGAGCGGACGCAGTGCCTGGCCCCAACGTGGTAGGTGCAGACGCTGCCGGTGAACATGTTGCAGCCCATGTCCGGCTGCCAGCGGCCCCAGTCCGCCAGGGCCTGCTCCAGGGTGCAGGGGCAGGGCAGCAGGTGTCGCTGCCAGTCGCCGCTGCGCTGGTCGCGGTCGCTCCAGGCGTGGCACCTGGAGGCCGGCCACTCCTCGCCGTGCCGGGCTTCCATCGCCCGCCTCACGTACCACCCCAGGGTGACTGGGCCCAGCGTGATGGACCTGCCACAGGCACGGGGGGGGGGGGGGGGGGGGGTGACTGGTCGGGCCTTTGAGATCACTCTTTTTGTTTATGATATGGTGTGTGTTAAAGACGTCGATGTAAATCTTTCTTTGCCCCCCTACCCCCACCCCCCTACGCCCCCCTCCCTCGACCCACACACACGCAGGCACGCACACACTCTCACCACCACCAGCATCACCTCTCCTCTCTCTCTCTCTCTCTCTCTCTCTCACACACACTCTCACCACCACCACCATCATCACCCCCGACACACACACACACACACACACACACACACATACATACACACACTTCCACCACCACCATCTCATCACACACACACACACACCCCACACACACACACAAACACAAACACCCCCACCCCCACAACCACACACACACACACCACCAACCCACACCCACGCCCCCCATCCACACACACACACACACTTACTGATACTTGGTGCTTTTGTCAACGAAGCGATCGGCCACACGGAGCTGCAGCAGAGCGATCTCAAAGTCAAAGCAATCGCTGCCCGAGCAGGAGAACTGTGTGGGGTCCACCGTGTACTTCTCGTCCCTGTTGACCACGTGTGTGGCCAGCTGCTCTAGCTGCTTCATCACCACCTGAACAGCCACCACCACCACCACCACCACGACATCAACACAGCAATGGGGTGTTGTTGTGTACTCTGTTGGGAAAGGCACCTAACTCCGGTCTCCTTCACTAAACCCCCATGTGACCGGGAAGTGGTGGTGGTGGTGGTGATAATAATGGTATAAATTAATGTGGAGTGATGGCCTAGAGGTAACGCGTCCGCCTAGGAAGCGAGAGAATCTGAGCGGGCTAGTTCGAATCACGGCTCAGCCGCCGATATTTTCTCCCCCTCCTCTAGACCTTGAGTGGTGGTCTGGACGCTAGTCATTCGGGTAAGACGATAAACCGAGGTCCCGTGTGCAGCATGCACTTAGCGCATGTAAAATAACCCACGACATCAAAATAAAGATGTTCCTGGCAAAATTCTGTAGAAAAATCTCACTTTAAGTCACATGACTGTATTGTCAGTTCTCAGTAAAATGAAAGGACTGTCGTTGTCATTTATCGCTAAACTCACGGGACTGTAGCGGATATCTCTCACTAAACGCACAAGACTGTCGCAGTCATCCCTCACTAAACGCACAGGACTTTCGCTGTCATTTCTCGCTAAGCTCACGGGACTTTCGCTGATATCTCTCGCTAAACTCACAGAACTGTTGTTAACATTCCTCACTAAACCAACAAGACTATCGCACTCATCCCTAGCTAAACTCACGAGACTGTCGCTGATATATCTCACTAAACTC
Organism: Babylonia areolata; assembly: GCF_041734735.1. Taxonomy (NCBI): domain Eukaryota; kingdom Metazoa; phylum Mollusca; class Gastropoda; order Neogastropoda; family Buccinidae; genus Babylonia; species Babylonia areolata. The sequence goes on along the minus strand of NC_134882.1, from coordinate 50,779,327 downwards.
ACAGGACTGTCGCTGTTGTTTCTCACTAAACTCATATGACTGTAACTGTCATTTCTCACTAAACTCATAGGACTGTGGCTATCATTCCTCACTAAACCCACAGGACCGTCGCTACCATCCCTCACTAAACCCACAAGACTGTCGCTGTTAATCTTCACTAAACCCACAGGACTGTCGCTGTTATTCCTCACTAAACCCACAAGACTGCCGCAGTCATCCCTCACTAAACCCACAGGACTGTCGCTGTTATTCCTCACTAAACCCACAAAGACTGTCGCTGTAATTCCTCACTAAACCCACAGGACTGTTGCTGTTAATCCTCACTAAATCCACAAGACTGTCACTGTTATTCCTCACTAAATCCACAAGACTGTCACTGTTATTCCTCACTAAACCCACAAGACTGTTGCTGTTATTCCTCACTAAACCCACAGGACTGTCGTTGTTATCCCTCACTAAACCCAAAAGACTGCCGCAGTCATCCCTCACTAAACCCACAGGACTCTCGCTGTTATTCCTCACTAAAACCACAGGACTGTCGCTGTTATTCCTCACTAAACCCACAAGACTGTTGCTGTTATTCCTCACTAAACCCACAGGACTGTCGTTGTTATCCCTCACTAAACCCAAAAGACTGCCGCAGTCATCCCTCACTAAACCCACAGGACTCTCGCTGTTATTCCTCACTAAAACCACAGGACTGTCGCTGTTATTCCTCACTAAACCCACAAGACTGTTGCTGTTATTCCTCACTAAACCCACAAGACTGCCACAGTCATCCCTCACAAAACTCACGGGACTGTCGCTGCCCTCGTCCTCCCTGTAGCCGATCAGGAGGAGGTCCAGGGTGGCGGCCATGTTGGAGGAGAAGAGTCCGCTCTTCCACCTCAGCCTGAGAACGTCCGGCTGGATCCGGTACCAGGCCTCCTGCAGGTCCCTGATGTCCACAGGAGGGGGCAGCCTCGCGGGATGGACTGCACGTGACACAAAAAGCCTGACTGAATGGAATAATCACTGGATCTATGGAGGCAAGACCCTTCCTGACTCTCCACCTGTGATGCCCACCACCTTCATCCAATGAAGGAATCATGGGGGGTGTGGAGAGAGAAAAGAAACAGCGAAGCAGATCATTAATTTTGTCAAAAGACACTCCCGTGACTAAAATCTCTTCATCCAATGAAGGAATCGTGGGAGAAAAAACAACAAAAAACAACTGAAACTGAAACTTCAAAGCAGATCATTTTTCAAAAAGACGCTCACATTGATATGACCTTGACCTTTAATAAAAGAAAAAAAAAACATTCATGTTCTGACCAAATTAAATCACTATACGATGTTTACTGAAAACTGGATGAAACCCTAAGATCTATCATGCTTCTAAATACTTTCTTTTCCCAAAACGCGAAGTCGGGACCTTGAACTTTGACCTATGACCTTGTCTCTTTATACAGGTTTTTGCTCTTATCATTACCAGTCATTGTGTGTACTAAATTTGATGAAGACTGTGTATGAAACTTTTCTCTTGCAAATTGAAACGTTCACTATGTTCCCTGTCAATATCGTATGACATGTCATGAACCTGACCGTTGACATTTGATTTTTTTTTTTTAATTTCTTTATGGATCATGCTGTACTCAAGACAAGCCACAATAACAGGTTTGATAAAAACAAAAATGGATGTGAGATACGGTCTCTGTCAAGCTATTTTTTCCCCATTTTTTGCAAAATTATGACCTCGACCCTTGGCCTCCCACCCTATTTACCATACCATCTAATGACGGAGGATGAATTAAAAGGTCTTACACATACCCATCATTCTACTATGTTTGGTGCCATCATACTTGGCAGCCAAGAAAATGCTAGCGTTCAAGTTTACCATCACACACACACACACACACACACACACACACACACACACACACACACACACACACACACACACACACGCACACACACACACACACACACACACACACACACACACAATCGCGCGAATCACATACACTCGCTTTGTTTCCATATATCAGTCAAATAAACAAGCGATTGGATAATTCCATTATCTCAGATAAGAGAAATTGTTCCATGTGCACTATCACGACAAAGGTAAGCACACACATGGAACCATGACTGTACATACCGATGTTATTCAGTAAACAGCAAATCGAAATTCACACAGGGAAAGCTGTTGCGAAAAGCAACACAAATACAATACAATGCGTTACAATACAGTCCAATATAATGCAACAAAAAACAATATAAAAAACACAACACAATGCAACACAACACAGTGCCACACAGTACAATATTGCACAATACAATACACTTCAAAACGCCACAATACAACACACCACAATAAGCGCTTTGATTTGTCTCTGCCCAGGACTCAGCGCAATACAAATACCATTATTATTATTATTATTATTATCATTAATACATCACAATTATACCATGCTGAGACATACAATTCAACACTAAACACCACACCACAATACAACACATTATAAAGCAATACCACGCAAATCATGTTACAAAATGAAACAACACAACGACTTAAAACACGATAATATTCGATAATATGCAACACAACACAATACTACACAATAAAAAAAAGCAAAATAACACAGCACAACACAGTGCTATACAACACATCACAACGCCATAAAACACGATGATATTCGATAATATACAACACAACACAACACAACGCAATGCAGCGATGATCAATACTACACGGTTCAGTTCAGTTCAGTCACTCAAGGATGAGTCACTGCGTTCGGACAAATCCATATACGCTACACCACATCTGCTTAGCAATCCAATGTGCTTAGTCAGGCCTTGAGGGGAAAAAGTCCATAAAAAAAGTAAATGAATACACCAATAAATAAAATATTATGAATAAATAAATTATATATATATATATATATATATATATATATATATATATATATATATATATATATAGATATATATATATCAGACAGATAATGAAATAGAATAGATTGAAGGGAAAAAAGAATAAATCAACAAAATAAAGAGACAATTATGATGAATACTACACAATATAATGCAAATGATACAACACAACACAACACAACACAACACAGTCCAACACAATACAACACAACACAGCACAACACAACACAACACAACACAACACAGTCCAACACAATACTACACAACACAGCACAATGCAACACAGCACAAAACCACTGACTGATGGTGATATGTGTCCTGGCTTTCCAGGACACGTTGTCCAGGGACATCTCCACCTCCACCTCCCCCCGGGTGGTGAGGATGGGCACAGGGCACCTCCCCCTCATCACGCTCTCCATCACCCCCTCGCTGACCTGAACACACATTGACATCGCCTTCATGGTGGACCAGCAGCGAACATGAGGGTTGTACGATCAATGGTCACTCCACAACAATTAAGAGTCGTTTACAGTCGTCTTCAGTGAAGGACCATGTCTCTCAAAGGCCAAACGCTCAGCTTCTGTCACACATTGACGTCACCTTACTATGAGGGCAGCAGCAAACATGAGGGTCTGTACAACCTGAACACACATTGACGTCACCTTACTGTCGGACCAGCAGCAAACATGAGTGTCTGTACAACCTGAACACACATTGACGTCACCTTACTGTTGCGCCAGCAGCAAACATGATGGTCTGTACAACCTGAACACACATTGACGTCACCTTACTGTTGCGCCAGCAGCAAACATGAGTGTCTGTACAACCTGAACACACACTGACGTCACCTTACTGTTGGTGCAGCAGCAAACATGAGTGTCTGTACAACCTGAACACACATTGACGTCACCTTACTGTTGCGCCAGCAGCAAACATGAGTGTCTGTACAACCTGAACACACATTGACGTCACCTTACTGTTGGTGCAGCAGCAAACATGAGTGTCTGTACAACCTGAACACACATTGACGTCACCTTACTGTTGGGGCAGCAGCAAACATGAGGGTCTGTACAACCTGAACACACATTGACGTCACCTTACTGTCGGACCAGCAGCAAACATGAGGGTCTGTACAACCTGAACACACACTGACGTCACCTTACTGTTGCGCCAGCAGCAAACATGAGGGTCTGTACAACCTGAACACACACTGACGTCACCTTACTGTTGGTGCAGCAGCAAACATGAGGGTCTGTACAACCTGAACACACATTGACGTCACCTTACTGTTGGTGCAGCAGCAAACATGAGTGTCTGTACAACCTGAACACACATTGACGTCACCTTACTGTTGGTGCAGCAGCAAACATGAGGGTCTGTACAACCTGAACACACATTGACGTCACCTTACTGTTGCGCCAGCAGCAAACATGAGGGTCTGTACAACCTGAACACACATTGACGTCACCTTACTGTCGGACCAGCAGCAAACATGAGGGTCTGTACAACCTGAACACACATTGACGTCACCTTACTGTCGGACCAGCAGCAAACATGAGGCCAAACGCTCAGCTTCTATCACAGATTGACGTCACCTTACTGTTGGTCCAGAGGAAAGTGTGAGCTTTACGATCAATGGTTTCTCCACTGCAACTGAAATCAGTTAACAGCTCAGTCTTTTGTGGAGGACCATGGCTCTCAAAGGCCAAACGCTTAGCATCTGTCACACATTAACATCAACTTGCAGTCGGACCAGCAGCAAAATGCGAGCTGTATGATCAATGGTTTCTCTACTGCAATTGACATTCGTTTACAGCTCAGTCTTATATGGAGGACCGTGGCTCTCAAAGACCAAACGTTCAGCTTCTATCACAGATTGACATCACCTTACTGTTGCGCCAGCAGCAAAATGAGGGCTGTATGATCAATGGTTACCCCACTGCAAGTGACATCCGTTTACAGCTCAGTCTTTCGTGAAGGACTATGCCTCTCAAACTTGGAGGCAAGATTGTATTGGCTCTTAAGTGCTGCAACCTTAATTGGGGGCTAGTCGGCCTTTGGGAACCATCCCAACGCCGACTGTCCTAAAGCTCTCTTGGCCGAGAGAGTGGGGATTAACTTGGGCAACACTCCACTACAATCATATTTCTGGCCGATACATTCGGGACAGCAGTTGTCCCCGCTATTGTTCTGATGATCATAGTCGGAGACTGATGACTATCATAAATGTTTGTCTGGACATCACTCAGATATATTTCTAGTTTACCGCGAACTGGGCAGATTGTTTTGAAAATATGATTTAATTCATATAGTATGTGTACCACGCGTTGGTTAAACCTTGTGCACGTCGGAGACGAGGGTGGGTGCAGGTATGGCATGGGCAATTTTCAGTTAACAAGATTTCATCAGTAAGTTTATTCATTGTTAAGAACGGCTCTACAAACGAATACAGTTCTGCACAACTCACAAACTGGTTACTACACCTGATTTGTTACTTGCATCACTGACCAGTCCACTTTTATTTTCTCACTAATTTCTTCGTATATTTCATTTTGTTACAACATCTTGATGTTTGCGTATTTGTTTGTTTCGTTTTATTCATCAGTTTTTATAAATTTTGTGTTAATTTTCTTTTAAAAAAAAATGGTATGCTCACAATCGCGTTGGGCTTTATCCGCAGGTCACACATGAACTTCATTTTTCTTCGCTCTTTCTTTAAGCAGCTTAAGTTGTATATGGATTATGTCCGAATCCTCCGACACCTTAAAACCAAAGCCTAGAACCGTTTCACAAACTATTACAGTTCTCTGCCGCTCACAAACACAAACTGCGCGAGTTATTTGATTTTATTGTTTGCTACAGTGACCGCCAAAATGCCTCTCTGAGTTGCCAGTTTTGTTGGATGTTTTCATTTGTTGATATTGTTGTGCAATACCCTATTGTCTTAACAGGAGTATGTGTGTGTGTGTGGGTGGGGGGGGGGTTAGTATATCGTCAGCTATTGGGAATTCTTATTTGACTAGTTTTAATCTCTTCTTATGTTGCGCATGATTTTATGCCAGTGTTTACAATGAGCCTGTGATTACACAACTTAATTTCCATGTGGATTAATAAAGTGTTTTTGATTTGATTTGATTGTCTAATTTTCAAGGATGAGTCAGAGCGTGCGAATTGATCTAGAATAATAATAATGATACTACTACTACTACAACCACTAAAGATAATGGTAAGAAGAAGAAGAAGAAGAATACTGGGTGGGGGCGGCGGGGGCTGTTGCTGTTTTGTTGTTGTTGTTGTTTTGTTTTTTTGTTTTTTGTTTGTTTGATAAATATCATTATCTGATGATTGATGTGATTCATTCAGGGATAAACTGTCGTTGCTGACTCTAACAAAACTCATCCATTGACTTATGCCCTATCTACTTTATCCTATTTTACTTATTATTATTAATAATGTCTTTAGTTTATTACAACAGTATATCGTGTGAAACTGTTGTTGTTTGTGTTGTTGCATATTTGACTACATGTAAAAGAAAAAAATTTAAAATGTTGATTACAAAAAAAAAAGAGAAGAAGAATACACTACTTTTTCTGCTGAAATTCAAAAAGAAAGGAAAGAAAAGGAGAGCGGATGCCTGACCCCCACATTACCCCATAGCCCTCATCAAGCCTCGAGGGATGTCCTGGACGATTTACATTCCCCACGCTTTGAGATTTGACACCCCGTAAAAACTGAAACTAAGAAGCGCTCTATATTTATTCAGCTAGTCAGCTAGTTAGTTACTTAGTTGGTAAGACGTCTAGTTATAGCGCATACTCTTGAAGCTCTATGCGCTTTACAAACGAATACAGCTCTCTACACGCTCACAAACTGGATGAGTTGCTTGGTTTGAGTTTTGCTTCACTGACAGAAGAACTGCTTAACTGACTGACTGACTGTGTGACTTACGGCTTGGCGGTTGAAGCGGCAGTAGATCTTGGTGCCAGGTGTGCTGCAGGTGCCAGACACGGAGAGCATCTCTCCGCCAAACATGCCGGCCTGCCTGGGGAACACCTCCAGCTCCGCTACACACGCACACACACACACACACACACACACACACACGCACGCACGCACGCACGCACGCATATAAATTAGGTGTGCGTTTTTGTTGTTGTTGTTTTACCCTTTAATGTTGTGTCTATAAAGCTTTCATTCACGGTTTTCGTGCCAAATAAATATGTTTCTGATTCTGATTCTGATTGTACGCACGAACACACACACACACACACACACACACACACACACACACACAGAGGGTCCAACGTGTACTGGAGGATTAAAAAGAAATTAATGAGACCCAGGGCTTGACACACAAGAGACAGACCTGGAGGGGGAGGAGAAGGAGCAGAAGGAGAAGAAGAAGAAGGCTGACTGACTGATTGAATCTTTAATGGGTAAAGAATTAGGCACAGTAAAGGCCTTTTCACAATTCTGCCCATTTAACGACACAAAACATAAAAATAAAGAACGACACAAAACATAAAAATAAAGAAATAAAATGAAATAAATCAAAATAATAAGAACGACGAATAAGAATAGTAACTGGAATAGTCTATTAAAGGTAACAAAGCGATGGAAAGAACAAATGGTACATTACACACACACACACACACACACACACACACACACACACACAAGCACGTTTTCGCCTACTGTCAATCTCGTCCTCGTCTTCATACTTGCTTATGCGAATTATGCAAGTGTGGCGAGCTGCACTTTCCATCGGCGATGATGACAACGATGATATGGATACTTACATTGTGCCTATACTGGGTCAGAGACCAAGCTCAAAGCGCTTTACAAACAAGGATTCATCTGCACACAGGTTGTCTACCTGCGTAGATGCCAACTGACAGATGCAATCGGGCGCTCATCATTCGTTTCCTGTGTCTTTCATTCAGGTTTCAGTCATGTACACTCATACACACGCTCATACAGGCATGTAACATTTACGTATATGACCGTTTTTGTTTGATTTCATTTAACCCACTATGTAGTCCGCCATGCTCCGTTTTCGGGGATGTGCATGTTGGGCAAGTTCCCGTATCGATAACCCAGCGAACGTTGAGATGGATAACAGGAAGGTTAACGTGCGTATCTGATCTTCTGCGTGCGTACACAAACAAATGGGGTTCAGGCACTAACAGGCCTGGACATATTACGTTGACCTGTCGGATCTGAAAAAAAAAAATCTCCACTCATAATCCACCACGGTGTGGCGGGGATCGAACTCAAAGAAACTACGGCCGAGAATCCAGCGCTAAAACCATTTGTATTTTGTATGTGTATTTCTTTTTATCACAACAGATTTCTCTGTGTAAAATTCGGGCTGTTCTCCCCAGGGAGAGCGTGTCGCTACACTACAGCGCTACCTTTTTTTTTTTTTTGTATTTTTTCCTGCGTGCAGTTTTATTTGTTTTTCCTATCCAAGTGGATTTTTCTACAGAATTTTGCCAGGAACAACCCTTTTGTTGCCGTGGGTTCTTTTACGTGCGCTAAATGCATGCTGCACACGGGACCTCGGTTTATCGTCTCATCCGAATGGCTAGCGTCCAGACCACCACTCAAGGTCTAGTGGAGGGGGAGAAAATAAATCGGCAGCTGAGCCCGTGATTCGAACCAGCGCGCTCAGAGTCTCTCGTTTCCTAGGCGGACGCGTTACCTCCAGGCCAGCACTCCACCGCACTTTGACCGCCGCTCGCGTCATCAGCCATCACCACATCCGTGGTCAGTCAACCATCACGGTGAGAGGCGAGAACCGATCTCCTACGTTGCCACTCACCGAACTTCAAGCCATCTGCCAGACACCCTCCTCGAACGATGATGTCATCCGTGACTGCCAGGATGTAGCGTCCATCCACGTCACTTCCCACACGTGACACAAGAGAAGCAATCCTGTTTTGATCTCCCTTGGAACGCTTTGCGCATGGGCCCTGGCACGGGATGACGTCGGTCCAGCCACGACCATGTCCGCCGTTGAGACCTGCCTGGAAAAAGGACATGCGTAGTATAAAAGATAGCAGTAGTAGTAGTAGCAGTAGTAGTAGTACGTACGTACTATTACTACTACTACTACAGAATACAGAATAGTTTATTATCTCAAGAAAAAAACACTTGAGGCGTAAAACACACGAACAATACACGGAAATAACAGTCATTCAACATGAAAACATAAAAGACGTTAAATGTTTAGATGGCAACCCATGCGTACAATAAACAACCCTCCTCCTACTAATCATCATCAACGTCATCATACCAGCCAACGGGGCGAAGTGGTTAGCGTTTTTCGGCCAGCGCCAGGCCTCTACCCAGAGATGAGTGTGCTATGGGCTTAAATGGCGAGGACTGGGACCACACAGTCGAGTATCATCCACTTCACGGACGAGTCCTTACGTGTGTTGCTCTTATTTCCTGACCAACACTGCAGGTGTCTGTCTGTATCTCTCGGGCCTGGGTATCATTATGACAGAAAGCGTTAAGTACAGCCTTGTCAAGTAGTCCCAAACCTGGTGGACCTCCATAGCAGCGTCGTTAACATCACCATCCTCCTCCTTCATCGTCATGAAAAAAAATTTTTTTTAAATTTTTGTCCAAAATTCTGTGGCCCTTCATGCCTCGCTCTCACGGTGACCTCATTTTCGATCCCTCTCCACTTCCGTGGCGTAAAACACACACATACGCACGATACACTCGCGCGCGCGCGCACACACACACACACACACACACACACACACACGTGTCAACATGAACTGGTGTTGACAAGGCAATCAGACGCACTCTCACAGAGAATGGAGTCAATTACGTTTAAACGAGTCATGAAGTATATCCCCCTTCACAAACACACGCCTCAACGACGTGTTGAAAGCAGATGTGTGCCATTTCACTTTCGTTGTTGTTGTTGTTGTTGTTGCTGTTGCTATTGCTTTGTAGTTATTGTTGGGATGCATTCTGATTTTAGTAAACGGGCGTTTGAGAATTTTTTTTTTTTTTTTACAAACTCTTGTTGCAGTAGTTTTGTCTTGGCTGTAATGGCCGCTAGTCTTCTTTGTTTCACGGCTCTTAAGGTATAAAATTACATTTCATTTGATCTGCTTGACTAACTATCTGATATCATTCACAACTTACTTTTTTATTCTACATTTCACAACTTAAATGAGTGAATACTGTGCTCAGCACATATTACATATTTTAAGTATGAATGCTCTTAATGAAACATGGAAGCACGATCTGATTTTATGTGGATGTAATTCAATCTTATTTCTATTTTGACGTGTGTGTCGCCTTTTTATCAGGAAACAAATTCTCCTTTTAGAGATTTTAATTCTTTTATCAGGAAACAATTTCTCATTTTAGAGATTTTAATTCTTTTATCAGGAAACAATTTCTCATTTTAGAGATTTTAATTCTTTTATCAGGAAACAATTTCTCATTTTAGAGATTTTAATTCTTTTATCAGGAAACAAATTCTCCTTTTAGAGATTTTAATTCTTTTATCAGGAAACAAATTCTCCTTTTAGAGATTTTAATTCTTTTATCGGGAAACAAATTCTCCTTTTAGAGATTTTAATTCTTTTATCAGGAAACAAATTCTCCTTTTAGAGATTTTAATTCTTTTATCGGGAAACAAATTCTCCTTTTAGAGATTTTAATTCTTTTATCGGGAAACAAATTCTCCTTTTAGAGATTTTAATTCTTTTATCAGGAAACAATTTCTCATTTTAGAGATTTTAATTCTTTTATCAGGAAACAATTTCTCATTTTAGAGATTTTAATTCTTTTATCAGGAAACAATTTCTCATTTTAGAGATTTTAATTCAGTTTCGTTATTTACATTTTGTTTAAGATCGTTTTCTTTGAAAAAAAAATCTAGCCCCAGACAATTTTTTTTTTTCAAAATCTATCACCTGCACAAAATTCATTTTATTGTCCGTGGTTAAGTAATGATTATAGCATGTTTACATTTTATGGCAAGTGTTTACGGTAAATGTGTTTATCAGTGTGATGGTATTGTATTGTATTGTATTACTCTTTCTTGTCACAACATAATTCTCTGTGTGAAATTCGTGCTGCTCTCCCTGGGAGAGCGCGTCGCTACTCTGAGAGCGCAACCCATTTTTTTGGATTTTTTTTTCCTGCCTGCATTTCTTTTGTTGTTGTTTTTTTCCCCATCGAAGTGGATTTTTCTACAGGATATTGCCAGAGACAGCCCTTTTGTTGCCGTGGGTTCTTTTACGTACGCTAAGTAATGACGATATATCATCTGTATATACTCAGGCCCTATCCAATGACCGCTTGTAATGGAGAATGCTGTGTGTCGTTCAGCGCACCCCCCTCAACCCCCCACCCCCCGCACCCCCACGACCAAACCAACTTTTCCGGACCAGTGACGGAAATGTATGTTGTCATGGTAATACGATGTGTACTTCCTCGTGATAAGAGACAACGACTGCTATTGTTCATTGTGTCAGTAGGTCGCATAACAATACTACGTTTTTTGTATAAAATAAAAGAAAAATGTAACTTTTGTGTGTGTGTGTGTGTGTGTGTGTGTGTGTGTGTGTGTGTGTGAAAATATTTGAATCCACTTTGTGCCCTTCCCAATAGCATTATGATTAGAATGTATGGAAAGAACTGATCATTTGCTATTTTTGTGCCAAATTTGTAGTATTTCCAGAGAAAATGACAATGTTACAGTTTACCACACACACGCACACACACACACACACACACACACACACACACACACACACACACACACACACACACACACAGGGTTATTACATAGACTCACACTGTTTACATAAGTGAGTAAAAAAAAACCTATACTTGACTTTTACGTGGCAATCATATTTGAATGGTTAACAGTATGGTATTGTATTGTATTGAATTGCATTGTTTTGAATATTCTTTTTTATCACAACAGATTTCTCTGTGTGAAATCCGGCTGCTCTCCCCAGGGAGAGCCCGTTGCTGCACTGAGAGCGCCACCCATTTTTGTATTTTTTCCTGCATGCAATTTTATTTTTTTTCCTATCAAAGTGGATTTTTCTACTGAATTTTGTCAGGGACAACCCTTTTGTTGCCGTGGGTTCTTTCACATGCGCTAAGTGCATGCTGCACATGGGACCTCTGTTCATCGTCTCCTCAGAATGACTAGCGTCCAGGAGTGATGGCCTAGAGGTAACGCGTCCGCCTAGGAAGCGAGAGAATCTGAGCGCGCTAGTTCGAATCACGGCTCAGCCGCCGATATTTTCTCCCCCTCCACTAGACCTTGAGTGGTGGTCTGGACGCTAGTCATTCGGATGAGACGATAAACCGAGGTCCCGTGTGCAGCATGCACTTAGCGCACGTAAAAGAACCCACGACAACAAAAGGGTTGTTCCTGGCAAAATTCTGTAGAAAAATCCACTTCGGTAGGAAAAACAAATAAAACTGCACGCAAGAAAAAAATTTTTTTTAAATGGGTGGCGCTGTAGTGTAGCGACGCGCTCTCCCTGGGGAGAGCAGCCCGAATTTCACACAGGGAAATCTGTTGTGATAAAAAAGAGAAATACAAATACACCACTCAAGGTCTAGTGGAGTGGGAGAAAATACTGGCGACCATAACATTCGAACCAGTGCGCTCAGGTTCTCTCGCTTCCAAGGTGGACGCGTTCCCTTTAGGCCAGCACTACGCACAAAAAAAGAGAGAAAATTATGAATATACAATAACAAAATAAATATGAAATACAAAGAACAAAATAAGCTCCACTCCGGCTTACCACTTGGTGGACTGTGAAGGGAATCTCCATCTTGTAGTAGTTGAAAATGGCGAAAGTGTGCTCTGTATTGGCGGCGATCAGCACTTGGAACGTGTTCGACTGAACAGGAAACCAAAACACACGGATAAAGAGTTACCCAATGCACATGCTAAAGGTATCATTTATCTCCTTCTTCTTTTTCTTCTTCTTCTTCGTTCGTGGGCTGTAACTCCCACGTTCAGTCGTATATAAACGAGTGGGCTTTCACGTACGTGTATGACCGTTTTTACCCCTCCATGTAGGCAGCCATACTCCGTTTTCGGGGGTGTGCATGCTGAGTATGTTCTTGTTTCTATAACCCACCGAACGCTGACATGGATTACAGGGTCTTTAACATACGTAGTTAATCTTCTGTTTGCGTATACACACGAAGGGGGTTCAGGCACAAGTAGGTCTGCACATATGTTGACCTGGGAGATCGAAAAAATCTCCACCCTTTACCCACCAGGTGCCGTTACCGAGATTCGAACAAAGGACCCTCAGATTGAAAGTCCAACGCTTTAACCACTCGGCTGTTGCGCCCGTCGTTTCATTTATGACAGTGTAAGAAAGTGTAAAAGATAGGGGAAAGAAGAAGAAGAAGAAAGGACGAAATAAGTGAACGGATAAAGAGTCACCTAACGCACATGCTAAAGTTTATGACAATGTAAGAAAAGGCAAATGAGAAAGAAAAGGAAGAAAGTGCGAAAGAGGTGAGGGGATGGCGCTACCTGACGCACATGCTAAAGGTGTCATTTATGACAATGTAAGAAAAGGAAGATGAGAGGGAAAATGGAAGAAGAACAGGTGAAGTAAATATAAAACGAATAAAGAAAGAAACAAAGACAGGAAGATAAAGAAGCAACGAGTGAACAGAGAAAGACAGACAGACAGACAGAACCAAGCAAAACAGAAACAGAACGAAATACAACAGAACAAAGGCTAAAGCCACCACTATGTATACAACGTATGAAAGTGATCTGCTGTCTAATTACCGCATTGTACCGATCTTCAAAAATGGACTCTCTGGACTATAATTTCTTTGATAAAACTGTCATAAACATTTTGGTATAGTTCATTTCTTCTTGTAAACGGTAGGTGCATTCTACAACAACATAGGATCAACGATTATTTTGCGAATGGAAAGCAAATATCTCCAACTCCACCTTATTAATTCCCGACATGCTCTGAAACACTTAGCAACTTTTACTCTGAACACATTCACCACCCCTAACTAAACAATTCGATTGATTATTGATTTTGTGGATAGTTTATTCATCTGTCTCTCTCATATTTTTTTCATGTTAATACTATTAACGTTATCATCATCATTATCACCAGTAGAAGTAGTGGTTTATCAGTATTATGATATTATCAGTATTATTATTATCATCGCCATCATTATCACAATCATCGATGATTTACATATTTCAGATTTAGCGTGTGTATGTGGGCTGTGGGTGGTGGTTATGGGTGTGTGTGAGTGTGCGTGCGTGCACGTGTGTGTGTGTGTGTGTGTGTGTGTGTGTGTGTGTGTGTGTGTGCGTGGTGTGTGAGTGTGTGTGTGTGTGTGTGTGTGTGTGTGTGTGCGCGCGCGCGCGTCTGTGCGTGTGTGTGTGTGTGTGTGTGTGTGTGTGTCTGTATGCGCGTGTGTGTACGTATCTCGTGGTGTTGAAGTATTTTAAGCGCGTCCCCCCCACACTCCCACCCCCCCACACCCGCCCCCCCCCCCCCCCCTGCACCCTTGGAGGGCATTATTTGCGAAAAGAAAGTTACCTGCTTTACACTGCCTCGTTTAGCAAAAAATAAATAAATAAATCAATAAATCAATGAATTTATAAACATATGAATGACTAAATAAATAAATGAGTAAATAAAGAAAGAAAGAAAGAAACGAATAAATAAATAAACAGATAAATTAATTAATTAACCAATAAATGAATAATAAATGAATAAATGAATACAATGAGTGAATTAAGTAGCGAATGGATTAAAGAGAAAACGAATAAATGAATAAAGAAAGAAAGAAAGAAACAATGAAGCAAAAACAAACAAACAAAAAAAACCCAAAAAACACACACACACAAAGAAACAGATAAACAATTAACCATAAAACAAACTGAACAAAAAGAAAACGAACATACCGGGCACCGTGTGGAGATCAACCTGTCCTCCGTGCAGTCGAAAGAAACAAACAAAACAATCAAACAAACAAAAAAGAAAACACAAAATCAAACACACAAAGAAACAGATCAACAACTAACCATAAACCAAACTGAACAAAAAGAAGACGAACATACCGGACACCCTGTGGAGATCACCCTGTCCTCCGTACAGTCCTCACTGCAGCTGACGTTCTCCCAGGTGACCTTCAGGACGAAGTTGCTGGTGAAGCCTGACTTGAGCACCACCGTGGCATCGGCCAGATAGTCGTCCACCTGCAGCATCA
>NC_134882.1:50751644-50759144 GCF_041734735.1 Babylonia areolata | reverse complement strand
TTTGTAGAGTAACGACCTATCGGCTTCACGTCCTTAAGGTCAAGTTGTTCGTGGCTGTGGTATTTGTATTCCTTGCTTTAATTTGCATTCATTAGCATGGCTTTGTATAGAAAACATTTGGTAATAAAATCATTATTGAAAAGTGTTGTTGTTCTATTTCCAGACCATAATCTTCGATTATGCGTCTGTATCCAAATTAAGTACAAAAAGAGGTCCAGATTAAAGTTGCAGTGGTATTTTCTTAAAGTCCTGTCCACGGGCATTTTGATTTGTTGGATGTAGATAGTTTTAAGTAAGAATGTTAAAAGCCCAGCGTTTCAACCTTTCTAGTTTCTCCATTGACTAAATACCATTATGAAGTAAAACACTTGTGTTATGAACATGTTGAACACATCTTACTCTGTACTTGAAAATGACTGTTTTATCAGGTCATACTATTTTTTTCCTTTACTTTTATATTATTTTTCAATATTTAAATATTTCCCTTTTGAAACAATGTCGTTCCGTTTCCATATTTGTTACATTTCAAAACAACCCCAACAGGTCTAAATCACACACACACACACACACACACACACACACACACACACACACACACACACACACACACACACACACATCAAGGCATGCTCGCACGCTCATACACAAAGGCTTGTGCGTACTCGCTCATATACACACTCACGAAACCCGACATCTTTAAGTACTGACTGAAAATGAACGAAACGCACAGCCAGTCTGCTCGATTAACTCTCTCCACACGAACGGCGAAAGAAACGACGTTAACAGCGTTTCACCCCAATTACCATCATCAAACTATTGCAAGCGGAAGGCTCTTATACTGAAGACGTGAATGTTGACAAAGAATACCACAATTCTGACGACGGAAGCTAAAGGTTGGGTCATTCAGACACCCACTGGACATCCGAGGGGTCTGTGTAGAGGAGAAGAGAGGACTGGCCGTACTGAGTGAGTTAAGATAACACACTGATAAAGAACTGTGCCTGAGTGGAAACAAATAACAGATTTCAATCACGTAAGTACACAGTGGCACACTCGCTCACGCATTCTTATACTTGCATCCAGGTCATTGAGAAAAGGACATATTTGTATTTAAAAAGTAGTCTAAATGTATTTATACAGTTGTTCATTTCTCAGTGTAATTAAAATCAGACGCACGTAATTATCCATCCGACCACACACACAGATACACTAACAGATACACAAACATATACTCTCTCTCTCTCTCTCTCTCTCTCTCTCTCTCTCTCTCTCATTCACTGACAGAAACACATTCCACACACACACAAGGTACTGTAATTACATCGGAAAACAATACTTTTGTAAGTCACAATAAATGACAATATGTATATATATCTATATCTATCTATGTCTCTCTCTCTCTCTCTCTCTCTCTCTCTCTATATATATATATATATATATATATGTATAGATGTGTGTGTGTGTGTGTGTGTGTGTGTGTGTGTGTGTGTGTGAGTGTGTGTGTGTGTGTGTGTGTGTGTGTGTGTGTGTGTGTGTGAGTGTGTGTGTGTGTGTGTGTGTAGAAATGTACATTATCTTTATGCGGATATTCATTTCCATTGTCATGCTGGGTTAATCAAAAGCATGCCATTGTTTGTTCCCTGTACCCATGTCGGTTTACCTTTTGGCCGAGTCAACTGTCTGGGGTTCATAAATCATTTGTCATCTGTGTGTGTGTGTGTGTGTGTGTGTGTGTGTGTGTGCATGTGGTACTATATCGTTAAAGTAAGAGAGAAAAAGCCCTTCTCTCCCCCAACTAATCTAATACGAACAGCGGCTGCAAATATCAGCTGATATGATGCGCATCTCCCCTCTCTCTCTCTCTCTGTCTCTGTCTCTCTCTCTGTCTCTCTCTGTCTCTCCCTCTATCTCTCTCTCTCTGTCTCTCTCTCTCTGTGTCTCTCTCTGTCTGTCTCTGTCTCTCTCTGTCTGTCTCTCTGTCTCTGTCTCTCTCTGTCTCTCCCTCTCTCTGTCTCTGTCTCTTTCTCTCTCTTTCTCTCTCTCTTTCTTCTCTTTCTGTCTCTCTCTGTCTCTGTCTCTCTCTGTCTGTCTCTGTCTATCTCTCTGTCTCTCTCTCTCTCTCTGTGTCTCTCTCTGTCTCTCTCACTTGGCCGATATCCGATGGTTTTAAAGTAGGTTTTCTGAATATTAATCATATCATCAACAAACTCGCTGATGTATCCCATGTCCTTTCAAACTCCGGAAAACAGTTTCACATATTCGGATTTGCTGAATCAAGACTAACAGACCATATACAAGACTCTGATTTACTACTACCAGGCTATTGTATTATTCGTAATGATCCGAAATGTTCTAGAGAAACAGGCCTTGTTGTATATGTTCAACAAAACATTAACTTTAAACGAATTGAATCACTCGAAAATTATCAAGTTGAATCTGTATGGATCGAAATACGCTTTAAGAAATCAAAACCTATCCTTCTCGGCTTTATCTATAGAAATCCAGCTGAACATGTAGATTGGATAGACAAGTTTATGTTGATGATGGAAGAAGCTTCTTTGTCTTCAAGTGAAATAATACTATTAGGTGACTTTAATATTGACTTACTCAAATCAAACAAACACTGGACAAAACTTTATGAATCATTTCACCTAACGCAGTTAATTGACATACCTACGAGAGTTACTGCAACGTCAAAAACACTTATAGATCATATATACGCTTCATCTACAAACTCCATAACAGAAGTATGTTCCCCAACGTTTGGCTGCAGTGACCATTCCCCTATATGTTTCACATGGTCCAAACGAGGTGTAAAAATTCCTGCAAATAGACATAAAACCGTTTGCCATAGAGATTTTAGACAATTTGATAAGGATTTATTCCTACAGAACTTGATACATTCTAATATGTCAGCTGTTTATCAGTTCTCTAATCCTGAAGAAGCACTGGAGGTTTGGTATCACAATTTTCTTAATGTATATGATAAACATGCTCCATTCATAACAAAACGTGTCAAAAGCTATCCTAAACAGCCGTGGATGACTAAAATCATTGATGATAAGATTAAGGAAAGAGATTTGTCTCTCTCAGAAGGTAAGAAAGATGAATTCAGAAAACAACGTAATCTTGTAAATGCTTTGAAACGTTCAGAAAAAAAGAATTATTTTCAAGAACTTATTTCCACAAAATCCAATAATAAATTGATTTGGAAAGCCATAAATCAGTTAAATAATAAACATAATATCACGCAATCCACAACAACTAACGACATATCAGCAGAAAACCTAAATACACATTTTTGTAATGTAGCTAACTCAACAGTAGGAACAAACATGTCATCCCTTAATTCACTTGATATCCTCGAAACCTTTTGTAACACTAAAAATATTTCATCACACCTTGATATCCCTCTTATGGATGTACATGAAGTTTACTATGCTCTTTCCCACTTAAAACAAACAGGTTCGAAAGGTATTGATGGTATAGATGGAAAGATATTAAAACTCTGTGCTCCTATAATTGCCGAAACACTTACTTATGTCTATAACCAATGTATCACAAAAAAGATAATTCCTAAATCTTTTAAAGTCGCGAAAGTAGTACCCATTTTTAAGTCCGGAGACCGTACAGACCCTTCCAATTACAGACCAATTTCAATTTTATCAATATTGTCAAAACCTTTAGAAAAACACATTAACAAACATATCATTAATCACTTCAATCACTACAAATTATTTCATCCAAATCAGTCTGGTTTCAGGTCCAAGCACTCCTGTCATACAGCACTCACTAACTTAGTCGAACAATGGCTCACAAATATAAACAATAATGAAATTACTGGTGTTCTCATGGTGGATTTTATGAAGGCATTTGATGTGATAGACCACACTCTTCTTTTGAAAAAACTAAAATTATATGGCTTTTCTGGAAATACACTTGACCTCATATCTTCATTTCTATCAGACAGAAGACAAATTGTATCTATGAATGAATCTCAATCCTCTTTACAGTCTATTACGGAGTTCCTCAAGGTTCAATTCTTGGTCCAATATTGTTTTCTGTTTATATAAATGATTTGCCTCTATTTATTAATGCATTATGTGAGATGTTTGCAGACGATACAACAATACATACAAATCACACTACAATAGACAAAGTGCACTATGCTCTACAACAAAGCATTAATGATATAGTTAGATGGTCCAATTTAAATCACATGCGTCTCCATCCAAAAAAGACGAAATGTCTCATACTCACCACCAGACAGAAACGCCAAAATTTTTCACACAACCTTCCACCCTTTTCCATTAATGGTCATCCAATAGAAGAAGTTGATAATCATAAAATTCTTGGAGTCACCATTGATAACAACTTATCTTGGTCCAGTCATATAATGTCATTATGCAAAACCCTATCCAAAAAGATTTATCAGCTTTCCAGAATTAAACATTTTCTTGATTTGCATTGTAGAAAATTATTCTTTTTTGCTTATATTGAATCACATATTAACTATGCGTCAACACTCTGGGATTCAGCTAGCGATAATATACTAAAACCTTTACTAAGTCTGCATAGACGAGCTATTAAATTAATCCTTCTGAAATCTTCATTACTGACTGCTGACGACTACAGACATTTAGATATTCTTCCCCTAAAGCTTAAACTTGAATACAACAAAGCAGTTTTTATTTTTAAAATCATGTCTAATTATGCTCCATCTTTGAGAGATAGATTTCCCACCACGCTAGTCCGCCAGACCAACAAGATTAAGATCCCCATTCCAAGAGTAGATCTGTTTAAATCCAGTCTCATTTATTCAGGAGGCTGTTTATGGAACAATATTTCATCCAATCTTAATGTTCAGAAAAGCATTCAAGAATTCAAAAAACATTACCATACACGCCTTATGGACAATTATGTCAACAATCCTACTTAACTTGACTTTATCTTATTGAATACGCATATATAGTTTAATTGTATGTCTAACCGCTATCGCACTACTTAATGATATACAACCACAATCAGTGTCCTGAATACTTTTTTTTTTTTTTTTTTTTTGGGGGGGGGGGGGGGGGCAGGGGGGGGGGGGAGGCTTGGGAGGGGCTGTGTGGGTTTTTTTTGTTGTTTTCTTGTTCTTTTTTTTGTTCTTTTTTTTTTTGTGTGTGTGTGTGTGTTTTTTTTGGTTTTTTTTTTTTTTTTTTGGTTGTGTGTGGGTTTGTTGTTTTTTTTTTGGGGTGGGGGGCATGGTTTGATCTTTTTCCTTCATGATATGATGATGTTTGTATCATGATTATGTAGATGTACATGTTTATTATGTAGATGTTTAAATGTGAATGTGAATGTCATGTCTTTATTTCTTCATCTCTTTGCTACTTTGTGGATGTTTTGATTCATTTTCATTTTCCATTTGCCCTGAGGGCTGGATGAAAAAAAGCACATGTATGCTTATTCCACTTCCCTCAATAAAAAACTTCGTTCGTTCGTTCGTTCGTTCTCTCTCTCTGTCTCTCTCTCCCTCTGTCTCTCTCTTTGTCTCTCTCTGTCTCTCTATCTCTCTCTGTCTCTCACTCTCTCAGTCTCTCTCTCTGTCTCTCTCTCTCTCTCTCTCTCTCTCTCTCTCTCTCTCTCTCTCTCTCTCACACACACACACACACACACACACTATGCATGATATGTGCCTATGGCCAAAGTACATGAAACCATTCTGAATCCGAATCTCTCTATCTCTCTCTCTCACGCCTCACACACACACACACACACACACACACACACACACACACACACTTTGCATGATATGTGCCTATGGCCAAAGTACATGAAACCATTCTGAATCCGAATCTCTCTCTATCTCTCTCTCTCTCACGCCTCACACACACACACACACACACACACACACACACACACACACACACACACACACACACACATGCACATGCAAGCACGCTAACACACTCACTCACACACGCATGGACACACAGACACAGAGAGAGAGAGAGAGTGTGTGTGTGTGTGTGTGTGTGTGTGTGTGTGTGTGTGTGTGTGTGTGTGTGTGTGTGTGTGTGTGTGTGTTTGCTGTGCAGTCCCACGGTTTTGGTCAGATTCGTTGCCTTGAAGTTGGAGACATAATCAATCAATCCGTCGAGCTTTTGCCCTGCTGTTGTCACTCAGTCATACCCAGTCCCGCACTCCCGTCACTCCAACGTCCCATCAGACTACACTGCAGTAGATTGTCTACATGTGTCTCACATTGTTCCGTAGTGAAAAAAACAAGGTTATATTATTCTCTTTACGTTCCTTCCCCACCCCCACACCCCTGCTGTTGTTGTTGTTGTTGTTTTTCGTCCCGTAGTAGATAATTTATTTGTCCCCCCCTCCCCCCCCCCTTTTTTTTTGTTGTTTTTTGTTTTTTTGTTTTTGTTCCGTTTCCTTGTCTCATTTTTGTTACGCTGTGTGTGTGTGTGTGTGTGTGTGTGTGTGTGTGTTTCTTTGTGTGTGTGTGTGTGTGTGTGTGTGTATTTTTCTTCTTCAAGAACTGGATAATAATCTGGACATAAAGAAGTTTTATATGCCAGAAAAAAAAAGATGTGTATGACTTCTGATTTTCTGTCGTAATAAACCTGATTATAATTCTGTTTCGTTAATAAGAGAAAGGTGTGTGTGTGGGGGGGGGGGGGGGGGGGGGGTTGTGTTTGTGTGTGTGTGTGTGTGTGTGTGTGTGTAACAGAGAGAGAGAGAGACAGAGAGAGTCAAAAGAGGCTGAAATTGTGCCAGAGAGGTAAAGATGTGAATAAATTAATGGATGAATATATTCATGAGGAAACGAAAAAATGAATCATATATTTATGATGGTAATAGACTGAGCAACAAATATGTTTGTTGATGTTTGTCATCCATCTCTCGAAAGAATGGCATAAACAAAATTGAGAACAAAGAAGCACAATACCTGTAAACATACTTGAGAATCCAAGACTGCTAAAAACAAATACAATCCATACTAACATTACATAATAATAATGGATACTTATATAGCACACTATCCAGAAATCTGCTCTAGGTGCTTTACAAAAACGCTTTCATTAACATAAAACATTATATCTATGTTACATACACACACCAAATGTGACTACACACACACACACACACACACACACACACACACAGCATACATACATTTTAACATACATGTGTATCTAACAGCTACCCTAACACATACGCACACATAGGCAGGCACAAATTTACATAAACACACGCACACACATACATAAATAAACTTTCCCAGCCAATACCATATCTATGTCGACACGAAGTTTCGAAAATTACTTTGACATAGAATACAGAATGCACAGAGAAATAAATATATTCACACAGACATATAAATGACACTGCTAGTTATCTAATCACATGAAGCAGGACGGCTACATTATTCTCATTTTCTCACTGCACACTGATAACTGAAGGATTAACAAATGGCCTGTGTCAGTGAACATGTGTCTTTGT
>NC_134882.1:50726644-50744144 GCF_041734735.1 Babylonia areolata | reverse complement strand
CCTTGAGTGGTGGTCTGGACGCTATACACATTTGGATGAGACAATAAACCGAGGTCCAGTGTGCAGCATGTAGTTAGCGCACGTAAAAGAACCCACGGCAACAAACGTTTGTTCCTGGCAAAAATTTTGTAGAATAATCCACTTTGATGGGAAAACAAACAAAACTGCAGACAGAAAAAAATGATAAATAAAAGGGTGGTGCTCTCAGTGTAGGTATTGGCGCGCTTTCAACTTCAAAGAGGTATCAAGCGTGCATACGCTTCTAACACATCCTGCTAAAAAAAATAAAATAAATAAAATAAATAAATAAAAAAAAGACTTATGCAGATTCCATGACCTTGGCATAAACCCAACGCGCTGATCAGACCTTGAGCTCTCTACCCTTGTTTTGAGTAAAACGATGAGATGAAATGAAATAAATAAAGATCAACAAATAAGTAGATACAAATTGTAATTAAAAAAAAACAAAAAAAAAACAACAACGAAAGACAGGTAAGACAACATGGTTAAAACAACATAAGAACAAAATAAACTGAGCCACACTAAGTGAACCTATGCGTACCTACACCCGTGCACCCTACCATCCCCCGCCCCCTCACACCATCCTCCAACCCACCCAGCCCCACACACAGGTGCACTGAGATAAACCTACCCAAATGGAGTTTTAACTCTGAACATTTTTGTGCTGTGACTGCGATGCTGGATCGATCGTGGATAAACCCGTCTGTTTCAGTCCAGTCCGTTCAAGTTCACTGACTGATTATGGTTTCAGATCATCACTGTGCTAATCATCTGCCTCACACCTGACCTGTATACAAGGATGAAGGTAACATCCAATTCAGCACCCTGGATTATTGCATCTATTGGCTACATTTCCATGGTTTGTCAGACGAAAAACGGAAATGCAAGATGGTGGTACGTTAGTTTAGTGGCTGAATCCGCATCAAAATTGGGGAAATTAATGTACAGAATAAGAATCGAAATCCACCTGAAATGGGTTACAACATCTACTAATGGTGATATCGTTTGATACCTGCACAAAAATTGCCGGCAGAAAAGGCGCAATAATTTATTATGCTAAACTTGGATTTCACCGAGGATGTATATATCACATCATATGCATGCTTACTTTTGTGCTAAATACATCATTTGCTAACAATTAAGCTGTTCTTAAAAGGTTCTGTCCTTCACAACATAGGCCTTTCACCGCGTGATTATATTCTTTATTACCTTTTTTTTAACTTCTTTCCTGTGTGCATAATAATTATGTTTATCATCAAACGTTGAACAAATGAAGCCAAGCTCCGTTTCTGGAATTTGAAGACTAAAAACACAAATCAAAACTAAACAAACGTTTCAAGGCAAACAAAAGTCTGGGAACATCAAAAACGATACAGAAGTAAAACTGTCATCGCCTTAACAGAAACCGGAAATGAAAACTGTCAGCCAATCTTGCGACATCCACAAATCCTTCCTACAGGTCCCAACTTCGAGCTGTCGAACACTTTCCATAAATAAACTGGCCCAGCACGTTCAAAACGCAAACTTATTCCTTTATGTATATACATATATAAAAATTTTTAAAAAGGTTAAAATCAAACTGCTTACCTTTCGCAGGTGTCACCACAGCCAGCAGGCAAAACGCGGCGACACAGAGTTGTACAAAAGCACACTTTCCCTCGTCCATTGTTCGTCAACTGAACTGCACACACCTGGGTTATGGCGGCAAACGTTTTCTCTCCACCGGCAAGGTCAAACTGAGATAACAGCAAATCGAGCAGACGAGCGCGGGTGTGTGTGTGTGTGTTGGAGCTGAACTGCCCTTACTGATAACGAATGCCAGTTGCCACCAATAAGTGACGTTAGGTCGGCAAACGTTTGTTTAGTCAGTTGACTGATTCTATCGGGAAAGGGCGGGCTTGTTTATATCGCCAGCGGCATTCTTTCTCCTTCTTCTTCTTCTTCTCTTTTTTTTCTTATCTTTTTTTTTCCCGCGTTTTTGGCGGAGGCGGAGATTCACACTTGGTAATGCTGATACTAATCCGTCTGTAACTGACCCATTGCAACCGTTTTCGGTCCTTGTAAAATACTGACAGTGATCAAATACCAAAAATGCAATCTAGGTTATGATAAGAGTTTCGATACTTTCGGTAGATCGGTTTTTGTTGTTGATTGTTGTTGTTGTTGTTTTAAGCTTATCAACTTAATAATGCTAATGACCAACGCAGCACGTTCGCGAAGAATGTGTGTGGTGCTGCAGTCCAAACATTTGTAGGACACGGGATGGGCCTGGGTGTCCTGATAATGACGCATAGGCTACAGAGGAAAACGACGCTCACTTATTTTCAGTAACAACACACTTCTGACTAGAGATGATACGTGGGTGTGATATGAAACGTCATCGGATTTTGTTTTTTTTTCTAACGAGGAAAATGACTCAGCTTTTGGGTTCCGGAGAAGAGAGTCAGTCGTACATATGGTGTGTCATGTACTTGATGTTGTTTTTTCCCCACATGCAGAGATCACTTAGAAACTATAGGCTATCATTGAAAAGCACTCTTCCAGTCAGCACGTGTTACCTTATTGAAGTGGCTTACATTTCGATCACAGTCGTGGTTTTCGTGTTTCGTTTATGCGTTCCACACCACTTATTCTGTATCCGGAATAGGCATGAATTACGTTCACATGTTCACATGTTTGGAAGAGACCGCATATATATATATATATGTGACCAAGTGCTATGCTTGCTCCAATATTTGCCTCACGCACAAGCTGTATTAGCTTCCCTCACGCACAAGCTGTATTAGCAGACGACGTTTTTCCCTCCTTACCCGTGCCCAGAATGTGTGACGTCATTCCGCTTACATCATTTTGTCCTCGCCAGACCACCTGCTGACGGCTCGACCAGTGTCGCGTCGCGGTACGTCATTGGCTGAGAAGAAACTTGTGTTTCTGTTCCACGGTAATTAATTAATAACTCTTTTGTCAGATCAGTGAATTACAAGTATTATATACTGGCAGAATCATCGCGACTCCATCTTTAAATCTATTCCATTTATGTTTGCCTACGTTAAACTGATTTAACACAGTTTGTAATTTTCAGCGAGAGCTCGTTAAAACTGACCCTGTTCAGGTGACTTAAATTAAGATTATAAATTCATCTTAAATAACCAACACTTCATTTTATACTCATGATAAAGAAGTTGTTGAGCTCTTTCTTTTGCAATTTATCCGACGTAAATCGGGTTAGGAATCATTTAGAAATCTGTCACTGAACACCTTTAAACAAACACAATTGTCATCGGATTCTCCGTGATTAGTGACGATCTGCTCGCAGCACACGTGACGGACTTTGCGGTCCGCTAAACTTGCATAAATTGGCACAGTGAGTGATGAGTGGTCATTTCATTCCTGGTCAGTCATCTGACCAGAGCCTGCTCTCTCTCTCTTGCAGCGTGGAGCAGTGTGTTGTGTAGTGTGTGCCCCCACAACGGCCGACACCTCGCTATGTATTGCTGTAAGTACTAGTGTGTAGAATGTGTTGATTTGTAAACTGTATTATTCGACACAGTACTTGTGTTCATATGAGTATGTTCAGTTAATTATTTGTTCAGTTATTGCTTTGACATGTTAGTCACAGCTCGGCTATGATGATCTAGAAAATCGCCATGTCGTCATATGCTCGGAATTTGAGTCTTCTTAACGTCACCGTCAGTGACGTCTCTGGACACAGATAGTTTGTTCCAGAATGTTCTAGTGAGTGTGTAAAGTTCATTCACCACTTAATGGTTAAGCCATGATGGTGCTTCACTTACTATCTGGTCTTTCAGTTTGCCAGTATTATATCTAAGCCACTGATTCTCTATCTCGTTTATTATTCATGTATTATTTTACATGCTGATATCAATTGTACTGCTACAGTGCGCTCAGTACTCTAAGATGTGTGTAGTATTCTGCTGTTGTGATTACAAGATAGTGTTGGATTAATATCAGTTATTGGTTAAAACCACCTGATATGTATCAATCTGTTAATTGTAATTTAGTTGTCATGCTCTCTCCTGTATGGCTTACTCCAGTATAGTGCAACATGATAAACTGATTCATTTGAGTCACTTTGACACAGTATAAGCTTTACCTAATCTATACTGTCAGTGTACTTTCACCAAGTCAGCATTGCTTCAATCACTTTAACTGTACTATTTAAATGTATTAGAAATGTCATTTGATGTCAGCGTTTGGTCTTCACATATATGCATTATGTTGTTGCGTATCCCAAACCCGAGTGATAGTCTTTCCATGTAATATGTATACATGTGCTTTACTATTCACTTGTGTCAACATGTTGTGCTTATGACATTTGTTTGTGTCATTCCAGGCACTGTCTTTTTCTCTTTTTATCTTCTCCTCATCTTCTCCTCTATGTCTTCTTAGTTTCTCTACACAACTATTGTAAATAAAACAATAGAAAAACGCATTTGTGACTGGCCTCTATATGTTCCTGGCCTGTGCTTTGGATCTTGTCTATCCTTTCATTCAATTAATCATATTTAGTTAGTCTTTTGTGCCGTACCCTATTAGAACCACTTGGTACGCGGCTACATATATATATATATATATATATATATATATATATATATATATGTATGTGTGTGTGTGTGTGTGTGTGTGTGCTGCGACTTTACGTGCATGTGCTTTAAAAGAGAAAAATATTCTGGTGATAAAATCGGGTTCGAGTTCGTTCTTTAATTCGTGAATCAAATTGAGCAGCATTTCGGAATGGGTCAAATGACGTAAAACCATAAAAATAACAGTATCGTTTGCTCCTTCGACAGATATTTAAGAACTTTTGCTCCTTTAATTAGCAGACCAAATTTTTGCTCCTTTAATTAACTAAGACAAATTCCTGCTCCCTACGTCAACTGAGATAAAACTTCTGTCCCTTTTATGAACGGGGACAACAATTAAGCTCCATTAATTAACCGAGACAGAACTTTGGTTCTTTTATGTGAAACAAAGAGACAGAACCTCATTGCAGTGCTGCTTATTCCATTCACTGCTAACCTTTGGTGAAATGAAAACACCGTGACATGACTATGGAGTTAAAAAAAAACTACTCCTTGTGTACTTGTAGGTGATATATCTGATTTTACTGAACACTAGTAGTGCAATCGTAAAAGAAAGTTCAAGTAATGCAATCCTGAAAGGAAGAAGTTCAAGTATTGGAATCCTGAAAGGAATAAGTTAAAGTAATGCAATCCTGAAAGGAAGAAGCTCAAGTAATGCAATTATAAAAGGAAGAAGTTCAAGTAACGCAATCCTGAAAGGTAGAAGTTCAAGTGTTGCAATCCTGAAAGGAAGAAGTTCAAGTAATGCAATTATAAAAGGAAGAATTTCAAGTAACGCAATCCTGAAAGGTAGAAGTTCAAGTGTTGCAATCCTGAAAGGAATAAGTTAAAGTAATGCAATACTGAAAGGAAGAAGTTCAAGTAATGCAATACTGAAAGGAAGAAGTTCAAGTAATGCAATTATAAAAGGAATAAGTTAAAGTAATGCAATACTGAAAGGAAGAAGTTCAAGTAATGCAATACTGAAAGGAAGAAGTTCAAGTAATGCGATCCTAACAGGAAGGTCAAGTATTGCAATCCTGAAAGGAAGGCGGTCAAGTATTGCAATCCTAAAAGAATGAAGTTCAAACAATGCCATCCTAAATGGAAGAATTTCTAGTATTACAATCCGAAGGAAGAAGTTCTAGTATTGCAATCCTAAAAGGAAGAAGTTAAAGAAGAAAATAGTGACCGATAGTCTGATTGGCGTTATGCAAG
This sequence comes from Babylonia areolata, assembly GCF_041734735.1. NCBI lineage: Eukaryota > Metazoa > Mollusca > Gastropoda > Neogastropoda > Buccinidae > Babylonia > Babylonia areolata. Next base: position 50,738,322 of record NC_134882.1, on the reverse strand, counting down.
TATTGATATCATGTCACACCCTGTGCCTGTTATTAACCTGTTTGTACGCTGACGGGAAAACATTAACACACTGCTGCTGACAAAGTCGCTCGGCAGTGAACACTGTCATCTCACTGTGATAGATACTGGGCTAGCAGGTCCTCGGTCGGAGACCAAACTCTAAGCACTTTACATACTCAGGGTCATTTGCATATCAGGCTGCCTACCTGGGTAGAGCCGACTGACAGCTGCAATTTTTTGGGCGCTCATCATTCGTTTCCTGTATCAATTCAATCAGATTTCAGGCACGCACACATACACACTCAGACAGACATGTAACATTTTACGTGTATGACCGTTTTGTTCATTTAACCTGCCATGTAGGCAGCCATACTCCGTTTTCGGAGGGGGTTTGCATGCTGGGCATGTTCTTGTTTCCATAACCCACCGAATGCTGACATGGATTACAGGGTCTTTAACGTGCGTATTTGATCTTCTGCGTGCGTATACACACGATGGGTGTTCAGGCACTAGCAGGTCTGTGCAAATGTTGACCTGGGAGATCGGAAAAAAACTCTCCATCCTTTACCACTTCATCTCGCTCACTAGGATCGGCTTCGGATCCACTCTGTTTACGCATACCCAGATTCAAACACTCGACTGTTGGCCGCCGTTTTTCTCTGTCTCTGGACCTTGCCATTGGAATGAACTTCCTCTTTAGCTTCGTCAAGTCTCCACTCTCAGCTCTTTCAAGTCTGGCCTTAAAACCCACCTCTTCCCAGAATAGCCTCCCTTGCCTGCCTCTTCCTTGTCTTTATTTTCTACAGTTTTAGAGTTATGCAGTTTCAGTTTCAGTTTGCATGCGTGTGAATGACTGGTGCGAAAGCGCTTTGATTTTGTCTCTGCACAAGATTCAGTGCTATATAAATGCCATTATTATTATTATTATTACCTACCAGGAGATTCGAACCCAGGACCCTGAAAGTCCAACGCTTTAACCACTCTATTGCGCTATTGCGCCCGTCGTGGCCAAGAGTAGCCAAGGCCGAAACCATGACAAGCAGGCTCAGGACTTAAGGACACCATGTTGGCAGGACTTCGGTCACAGTACAGCAGTGTGTTTGCTGCTCACTTGTCTCCCCTCCGCTTCCTGATCGAGCTGGCTTTCAATGGTATGACCGTCTGCGACAGATGGTTGTGTGTGTGTGTGTGTGAGGGGGTGTGGGGGGGGGGGGGAGGGGGGGACGGACGACAGACGACGACACTTGGACGGACCAGGGCACGCAGGGCGAGAAGTTCATTCCGTATGCCCCTGGGGGCATTGAAACATAAACGTTCATCTTTTACACATATCATGCCAACAAGAAAAGAGTGATGTCAAAAACTAAAAACAGGCTCATTCGTTCAGTCACTCAAGGAATATTTCACTGATAATACAAACAAAAATGTTTTATATCAATCGACAAAATGTCGATAAAAAGCCACAGGAACACCCTGAGTGTGAAGTTCCAGACAGACAGACGTCCGGGACGCCTATTCCTGTTTAAGCTGGGGTCTGGCATTGTGTAGGTTCTTGTAGTGCAGTGCATGTTTTGGGCATCGTCGTCGGCAGTGATTTTGGTCAGTTGTTTTTCTGATTTTCTGTTGTGGGTTTTCCGGTATCATTATCACATTCCTAGTTGATGTTAACTCTCTCCATACGAACGGCGAAAGAGACGACGTTAACAGCGTTTCACCCCAGTTACCATCATCAAAATATTGCAAGCGGAAGGCTCTTATACTGAAGAGGTGAATGTTGACAAAGAATACCACAATTCTGACGACGGAAGCTAAAGGTTGGGTCATTCAGACACCCACTGGACATCCGAGGGGTCTGTGTAGAGGAGAAGAGAGGTCTGGCCATACTGAGTGAGTTAAAAGTGAATATTGTGTACACATTTGTATATTTCGTTTCTTTTTATTTTATTGAGTAATGCACATATCTGTAAAATAGAAGAAAACGGACAACAAAGAAGTCACATTGTAAATCACGCAGCAGAAGCAAGGTATCGCCACAGCTTGTCACACAACTGACAGTGCTAGCAGCAGGACAGTCACACACACACATACAAGGTAGAATAAATCAGAGGCACATCATTGCTTGTGGGGAACTGAATACAGGTAGTGCTGAGGAAAAAAAGGAAAATTAATGAGTTGTGTGACCAACAGATCTTTGCTATGATTTTCGGAATGTTTTGACTCCCATGAAATATATTGTTTTATGCGTATTGTTCAGGCCCATATGAAAATTTGTCATGTTTGGTTGTGTTTTTATTTTATGTGTATCCATCATCAAAAAATCAAGAAATGTGCATTGGGATATGTATATTTTTCTCCTTTCTTTTTGACTCACTTGTGTAAACAAAGTGAGTCTATGTTTTAACCCGGTGTTCGGTTGTCTGTGTGTGTGTGTGTGTGTGTGTGCCCGTGGTAAACTTTAACATTGCCATTTTCTCTGCAAATACTTTGTCAGTTGACACCAAATTTGGCATAAAATAGGAAAAATTCAATTCTTTCCAGTCATCTTGTTTAAAACAGTATTGCACCTCTGGGATGGGCACAAAAAAATTAAAAAAGAAGCCAAATTATATGCAAACTGAATTTACTGTTATATTTATATTTTTTTTATTCTCTAAACTTGGCACTTTGATCTGATATTCGACACAACAACAACAGAAGTCATTTTTATCATTTTTTGTTCAAACAGGAACTTCTTTTGCTAAGCATGGAAGTTATATTTATTTTGCATGTCTTTGGTGCAGATAGTAAAAAAGGGAAGTTAATCTGTAATTAATGCTAGGGGGCTTAATTTGCTTTAAACTGATCTTTCTCATCTTAAACATTACATTTTGAAATTATACATAAAAAGCTTGTGAGTTTTACTCACAGTGTACAGGGCTTTCACTATGTTCATTCGCCCAAGTGGTCTTTTTCGGAAAATACTAAAATCAATACGAAGAGTGGACTTTATAGATCTATTGGCTGAGCCCTGAATGTCATGGGCAAAAATCAATTGCGTACACATATTTATACATATTCAAAGCGCGTGCTCATATTCTTCGCGAACGCGAACGACGCCATTTTGTTTCAAGTTGTTGACCTGCCCGTTCAATCCTATATTCAATGGACAATACACGATAACATGTGATGGAAAGTTGGAGAAGGAGACCGTTAGATATTTATTCAGAGAAAGATTTGTGAACGCCTCATCACTTACTGGATTATGCCCCAAACTGCCATAAAAATATCCATAGAATCAGTCGGAATTCACAGTTTAAAATAATAAACCATGAGAGTTAATACCCTTGAATAGATGAAAGGCAAAAATTCCAGTCTTGACTTTTCTCAAAATGAAGCCCTTTTCACTTTTTACGACGTTTAGAAGTACTTGTACTTGGCTCTACATGTTATTAGTTTAACAAAATACTCAATTTTCATATCATTTTAAAACTATAAAACTAGAATGAACATAAAAGAGAAATTGAATCGACCGTGTCAACCGGGTGTAACTAGTACATCTATCTAGATCCAGAGAAAACGGCTAAATGTTGCAGTGTGATTGCGGCGATAGCCACGTCTCCTTTACCGCGGACTTAAAAATAATCTTTAATTACCCTTAAAGATTATTTGAATGCCCAAGATACACCAGAATAATACGATTTAAACAGCGTTCTCACTGCGAATACCGCAATCGATTTATCACCCTTTAAAAAAAAGCATGTTTGTATATTATATTTTTGAACGTCAGTTAAGAAGCCACGATAGTGTAATGGATAAGATAGTTTCTTCTCATCCGAACACGCGGGGTTCGAATCTGCCGTGAGGACTTTTCTCTCTCTCTCTCTCTCTCTCTTTCTTTTAACCCGAAGCTTTATAATAACAAATACAGAACACATTTTACCGATTAGATTTTTTTAAAGTGTATCACAAGTGAGTCTTGAAGGCCTTGCCTCTCTTGTTTGTTGTTATAATCCCAACAGATTTAAAAAGTATGTTAAAAATCATTCATATGTCTTGAAGGGATTATATATCTTGATCATTTTGAAATTGAGAGGCCTCTTCAAAATATATATCTGATGCGTGAATTCAAGTTCTCAAATTTATCAAGCCTTTCTGTTGTTACCTTGGACCTGCAGGTTGTTCTCAGTATCTGTCCATAAAGGCTGTTGATGTGTCCAAATTGTGGGCACATTGTGAGGATTGTTGTCATGTGAGTGCCCATACTGCAGGCCCTTTGTGAGGATTGTCATCTTGGTGGTCATGTAGTGAACACTTTGTGAGGATTGTTGTTATGTGGGTGACCATTTTGTGGGCACTTTGTGAGGATTGTAGTTATGTGGGTGACCATTTTGTGGGCACTTTTTGAGGGTTCTAGTTATGTGGGTGACCATTTTGTGGGCACTTTGTGAGGATTGTAGTTATGTGGGTGACCATTTTGTGGGCACTTTGTGAGGGTTGTAGTTATGTGGGTGACCATTTTGTGGGCACTTTGTGAGGGTTGTAGTTATGTGGGTGACCATTTTGTGGGCACTTTTTGAGGGTTCTAGTTATGTGGGTGACCATTTTGTGGGCACTTTGTGAGGATTGTTGTCATCTTGGTGGTCATGTAGTAGGCACTTTGTGAGGGTTGTAGTTATGTGGGTGACCATTTTGTGGGCACTTTTTGAGGGTTCTAGTTATGTGGGTGACCATTTTGTGGGCACTTTGTGAGGATTGTTGTCATCTTGGTGGTCATGTAGTAGGCACTTTGTGAGGATTGTAGTTATGTGGGTGACCATTTTGTGGGCACTTTGTGAGGATTGTAGTTATGTGGGTGACCATTTTGTGGGCACTTTGTGAGGATTGTAGTTATGTGGGTGACCATTTTGTGGGCACTTTGTGAGGGTTGTAGTTATGTGGGTGACCATTTTGTGGGCACTTTTTGAGGATTGTAGTTATGTGGGTGACCATTTTGTGGGCACTTTGTGAGGGTTGTAGTTATGTGGGTGACCATTTTGTGGGCACTTTTTGAGGGTTCTAGTTATGTGGGTGACCATTTTGTGGGCACTTTGTGAGGATTGTAGTTATGTGGGTGACCATTTTGTGGGCACTTTGTGAGGATTGTAGTTATGTGGGTGACCATTTTGTGGGCACTTTGTGAGGATTGTAGTTATGTGGGTGACCATTTTGTGGGCACTTTGTGAGGGTTGTAGTTATGTGGGTGACCATTTTGTGGGCACTTTTTGAGGATTGTAGTTATGTGGGTGACCATTTTGTGGGCACTTTGTGAGGATTGTAGTTATGTGGGTGACCATTTTGTGGGCACTTTGTGAGGGTTGTAGTTATGTGGGTGACCATTTTGTGGGCACTTTTTGAGGGTTCTAGTTATGTGGGTGACCATTTTGTGGGCACTTTTTGAGGGTTCTAGTTATGTGGGTGACCATTTTGTGGGCACTTTGTGAGGATTGTAGTTATGTGGGTGACCATTTTGTGGGCACTTTGTGAGGGTTCTAGTTATGTGGGTGACCATTTTGTGGGCACTTTGTGAGGATTGTAGTTATGTGGGTGACCATTTTGTGGGCACTTTGTGAGGATTGTAGTTATGTGGGTGACCATTTTGTGGGCACTTTTTGAGGATTGTAGTTATGTGGGTGACCATTTTGTGGGCACTTTTTGAGGGTTCTAGTTATGTGGGTGACCATTTTGTGGGCACTTTGTGAGGATTGTAGTTATGTGGGTGACCATTTTGTGGGCACTTTGTGAGGGTTCTAGTTATGTGGGTGACCATTTTGTGGGCACTTTGTGAGGGTTCTAGTTATGTGGGTGACCATTTTGTGGGCACTTTGTGAGGATTGTCACCTTGGTGGTTCTATTTTCAGCACTTTGCGAGAACTGACAGGGAGAGATGACCATCCAGTGTTATCTGTTGCTGGCACTCATGCAGGAATGTGGAGATCCATTTTGGAAACGGTTCGGAACTACATTGATGTCCATGTTCTCGAGAAAGCTTTAAACTATTTGTCTTTGTTTATGGTAAATGAAGCGAAAATGAATGAACTTGACATCATAGCTAATTTCCCGTTGCCAGATTGGGTTTGCATATATGTCCGTGGAAATAAACCTGACACCATTTTTAAAAAATTACCGTTGCCAAATTGTGTCTCCGTACTTGGCTTACATCGTAAGCATACACTATTAAGGCAGAAATGCATCATTAATCATTGGGAAACTATGAGTTGCCATTTCTTAGTACTCAGGAACTTGAACTCGGTGTAGATTGGTCCTGTTATTCCCCCAACATAGGTTATAAAATTAAAAACACAAGGGACATAACCCGTCAAAGAACACACCAGGTTCATCCCGGAGTTGTCTCCTGCAGACCACACCGAGCGTGACAGTCTTCAATGGCAGTTAATGACCAAGTTTGTCATGTATTGCGTCATTAATTAAAACGATAATTGAAACAGTTTATAGACACATCAAGACATCATCACCGTCATCACCATCACTAAGGTAGTGGTTATCTTTCGGCTGTCATTTTCATGAGCACGAATGGTATTGTCTCAGTTCAACATCGCTACTTAGCAATAGCACATCGACTACTTGACGTTTAGTATGGTAACCACTGACCTGTAGTCAATCAGATGATTTGACGTCGACTGAAGACACTTTGGAGGAACGCTTTTTACTGACGTTTCGTCGCCAGCGATAGTTTGGCGGGGACGAGAAGTCAGCTGTTAAAGAAGCAACAAGGAACGATAATTATTGCGCCAATCAGACAGTCGCTCTTTATGTTCACCCCCACCCCCCTTCCTCCGCTCCTGCTCCTCCCCAACCACGCACAGGCGGACAACAAACAAACAAACAACAACAACAACAAAAAAGTATTTCGATAAGTGCTCACAAATAACTGTTTTCTGTGCCTCTCTCTGTGTGTTTTTGTGAGTGTGTGCTCGAGTGTGCGGGTATGCTAAAATGTGCGAAGAATGTGTGTGTGTGTGTGTGTGTGTGTGTGTGTGTGTGTGTAAATCAAAATACTATGGTAAGTTTGTGTATAATCTCAGTCAAATGACTAAAAAAAATAATAAATAAATAAATAAACCGGTTAAATCATTCTTCTCGTTCGCAGTTCTCTGTATATATATATATTTTTTTTTCAATCCCTTATTTCAGTCGATGATCCGTAATTGAAAATGCCTGTACACATTTTAGCCAGTAAGATCATGTTGTAATACTTAAATACAGCATGTGGTAGTTGTTTGATATCCACGATTCCTAACAAATTCTGTTTCTGAAATGTTTACAGAGATTCCAAAGTTGTCGGACATCAAATCTGCCAAACTTCTCCAAATATTGTATATGTTTTCGGCGTGAAAGAAAAAAAAAAATCCCTATAATCAGTGTAATTACAGTATTTGCATTTTAAAATGCTTGATAACCCTATTTCATTCAGATAATAAATTTTCTGTTCTGTTCGTGTACACCCCATTCTGGTGGGCCATGGCCTTATGAATAAACCATCTCAGTATCAGACAATGGAGAGTGGTGGCTTCTTTCACACTCAAGTTGTGTACTTTGTGTATGGGGAGAGTTGCCACTGTTTATTGTGTTGTTGATAATTTATCCTCCCAGTCTCATCGTTCTTTCATTTCATCTCAATGTCAGTCTGTCTCGATCTCCCTCCTCCTCCCCACCCTTTCCTCGCTTCTCTGTTCAATTCTCAACACATCCAACGTGAAAAACTCCTTGAGCTTTCATGGCGCTTCCCACACTCATCCGAGTTCACCTTTACCGTGACTGAAATACGGCTTCAACCTACACAGGTGCTGGACAGACAACAGACTGCAGGTAAAAACATTCCCACTTTGTTAGTTCTCCAAGTAAAATCATCTTCTTCGTCTTCTTTGTTCGTGGCCTGCAACTCCCACGTTCATTCATATGTACACGAGTGGGCTTTAACGTATATGACGATTTCTACCCCGCCATGTAGGCAGCCATACTCCGTTTTCGGGGGTGTCTCCAGGTAGAATAATGGGAGTGTTATTTTCCTTGGTGGGAAATGCACCCTTCCTCAGATAGCCTGTTCACTTCAAGCTGAATTCAACACGAACGCATTCATCAGAGCACTAAAAAAAAAAAAAAATAAATAAATAAATAAATAAACAAAAAAACAACGACAACAACAACAACAACAACAACAAAAAACATGAAGAAGAAAAATGACAGAAACAGAAAGAAGGGAAGAGAAAACATGTGCTCCACGGACTTGCATGCAACTAAGGCCACACACACACACACACACACACACACACACACACACACACACACACGCTAACGCTAATTTGTCATCGCGTTATTGTTTAATTATTGAATCATTAGTGAATTACAGAGAGGGCCCAAAATTGGTATAGCACCGGGCGAAACCACGCGAAGACGACCGTTGTGCTTATGCAATGTTTAGGAGACACATCACAAGTGAGGGCTGTGTAGGCAGGATTTGAAATTGTGTAGCTGAGACTGTGTATTTGAAAACTGGATGTTAAAACCACCCAGTGAGTCAGTGTCAAAGTCTACCAGGTGTTAAAGTCACACTGGTCAGTGTAACAGACAGTCTACAAGCTTCAGAACAAAGATAAGTGATTTTTCTGTAAATTTGATTAATAATCTGTCATCGCGTTATTGTTTAATTTTTGAATTATTAGTAAATTATTGAGAGGGTTCAATGATAAATTGTCCGTCAAATGCACGGAAAAATCACTTATCTTTGTTGTGGACAAAGTGATTTTTCTGTGTGATTTTCTGATAATTTATCATCGCGTTATAAGGACCAGTAGTTTTCCGCAAAATACAATCTGCTACGCAACAATACCCAGATGCACCCTTCCACCGGCTAAGAGGAGACAACCTGACTAAAATACCCAATCCCACGGCTTTCATACAGTACCAATGGGATGAATGGCTGTTGGGTTAAACAGTCACTAACTGTATGCAGTCTGGCCTTAGGGCGACACCAAGCTGACGGATTCCACACAGATGAACATCCATTGCCCTTCCCTGATAAGAGGCTGTCAGGGCGACTGAATATTTTCCCTCACCACATAGAACACCCTTCTATGGATACTAACAAAACCCTGTCTCGCGTGCACCTTGGGGATCAGCTGCATAGCACGAGACATAAATTCAGATCCCCCAAACCCCAAAACAGGCGTGGCAAAAGAGGTGGGAAAAGATTGTGCTTAGGTATCAGAATGACAAAAGCAGAGCAGCTGTCAAAGAAATTCTTTAGAATCGGCAGTTGGAATTATTCCAGCGCGAGAATGATAATCTCAATAATTGAAAAATCTGTATATGATTTTGACATTTTATGTCTCCAAGAGACCAGGACAAGTGTAGACAGACCAATACATTTTGAGAATTTCACAGTCTTTCAAAGGAATGAAGGAAGAGGAGCAGCAATCATACTGAACAAAAACCTAAAAAAACCCAAAGTTTCCACCATAAATCTAGAGAAATGGTGTAGCAACTCATGTGAACTAGTGGGGGTGCGTCTTGAAAAACCTGACGGAATTCACAAAAGCATCGTGCTCATCAATGCCTATGTTCACCCAGGAACCTGCACAACAAAAGATTGGGCCTTTTTAGAGGAAATAGAGAACGAATTTGGAGACTCAGTCATTATCTGTGGAGACCTTAATGCAAGATCAAAGTTATGGGACCAGTGGAACACCAACCCACAAGGACTCGCACTTGAAGGAATGATAGGGGAAATTCTTCTTAGCCCATTAACAACCACATCTCCAACTCGCCTTGGAACAAGACAAGGGGACAGTGACAGTGTGATCGACATCGCTCTAACATCTCCAAATTCAGAGCAGAAATGAATGCAGAGACGCTTTCACACCAAGGCAGTGACCACCTCCCGGTAGTTTTCAGTCTACAGAAACTGTCAGATGAACCCTGTATGAAACTGCGTGATCCATTTCAGTATGAAACCAAAGAGACAACCGTCATCGAAAAATTAAGACGCAGAAGAAACAAAAGAACGGCACCGAACAGGATGCAAACTATTCAGTCCCCATGGTGAAATACCGACAGAGAGAGCCTGGATAGAAAAACATGCGGCTGTCAAACTTTGGCAAAAAGAGAGAACAAAACCATCTCCAGACAAAGATACTGAAACAAAATGAAAGAAAAAACTAAACAGTTTGAAGTCATTGCTCAAGAGGCCAAAAATGACAAGTGGAAACAGTTTTGCAAGGCACTCAGTTATGACACAACGTTGACAGAGTTCTGACAATGTTATCGTCGCATGGAAGGGAAAACGAGAAAAAAGAAAAAAGAGAAATATGTTGAGGAGTTAAACCAAACCCTTATGCAGACTGGACCCGATGTTGACTTGACAATAGATGATATGATCTAAACGAAGCAACAGCTAAATGCAAGAAAGAATCGGCTCCTGGCCCAGACAAAGTTCGCTACTTGGACATCAAGGAGCTACCGGAAGAAGACAGAAGCAAACTTTTCAATCAATATCAAAACAGTTTCCGCAATGGACATGTGCCGGAGGACTGGACACACAGCTTCTTAAAACCCATACCAAAACCAGGAAAGGACCATCGTCAGGTAAATGGCTACTGGATCCTAACCATGCAAAACATTGCTGGAAAGCTCATGGAACGCATAATAGCCAGGAAACTTGCAAGGGATCTTGAACACAGGCACATTCTCCCTTCAAATCAAGGTGGTTACAGAACAGGCATGTCCACATGAGAAAATGCAGCTGCTTTTGCATATGAGGTGTATGAAGGATTTCAAAGAAAAGAAGAAACACTAGCAGTAGCAATCGACCTTGAAGATGCCTACAATAAAGTCCAGTTTGCTGCTACTAAGGTATGGAGTAAGTTTGACACTGACAAGATGGATAGCAGCAGCGCTTCAGGAAAGAACCGTCGTCCTACGCCTCGGAGATTGGATGTCTGCACCTTCTAAACTATCCATGGGAGTGCCACAAGGGTCTCCGCTCTCCTGTCCTCTACAATGTCTACACGAAGGGCCTTGCAAACTTAAACAACAATGGAATAGCTCGGGTGCTTACTCTTGCGGATGATGGCCTGGTCTTCAAAACTTCGAAAGATGCTCAGGAAAGAACTAAGGCCGTCCAGAAACAACTAAACAATATCGCTCAATGGTGCAAAGACACAAGATCTTCCATCAATCCAGCAAAAGCCCAAACGTTGCTGTGCACCCTCAACAACAGAACCGCGAGCAAATCACCACCACCTGTGTCATTCGACGGGATTCAGATCGAGAAAACTGAATGCCTACGCTACCTAGGAATACACTTCGATAGGATGCTGACCTTCAGAAAACATACGGAAAATACTGTTCTCAAATGCAAAAAGGGCCTTTCGGTCTTAAAAGCAATGGCAACCAAAGGTATTGAACAACGCCACCTCTTCCTGCTATACCAATCACTCGTCCTCAGTGTGATCGACTACGGACTTGGGCTAACAACACCATCTCAAAGCAACCTCCTAAAATTAGAAAGAGTTCAAAATGAAGCTATCAGGCTGATCCTTGGAACAACAAAAGACACGCCCACAGAAACCATGCGATACCTGCTTGACCTTCCATCAGTGCAGGTCAGAGACAAGTTAGAACAGGTTAAGACTTACTTCAAA
>NC_134882.1:50676644-50716644 GCF_041734735.1 Babylonia areolata | reverse complement strand
CAGTTCACAGCCTGAGGCGTTTTAGTAGGGTAGTCTAAAACCTATAAAACAGTAGTTGTGATCAGTCCCATATACACAAGCTTCTCTGTAAAAAGATAAGGATGATTAGTATCAAAAGCACTAGAAAGACACACACACACACACACACACACACACACACACATATATATATATTGATAAATAGATAGACAGATATACATACACATGCATAATAAATACACATTCATCAACACGCACGCACGCACGCACGCACACACAAACGAGGGCGCATAACACTCACACTCAGGAGACAGTAAGAGGCAGACAACATAAAGAGACGAACTGAGGCAGAAAGAGTGCTCATTTACCAATATGCAATTGCTTTCTAAAGTTCCTGTTTGCACGTGTGTGTGTGTGTGTGTGTGTGCGTGTGTGTGAGTGTGTGTGTGTGTTGTGCATGTTTGCGTGTGCGTGTGTCAGTGTATGTGTGTGTGTGTGGCGTGCGTGTACTTGCGTGCGCGCGCGCGTGTGTGTGTTCAGGACCCAGACCAGAAGAGTCACTCCCTCGACGAGAGGAGACGAGACCTACCATCTCCTGCCTGTCCACAGTGCGGCCGCGACTGTGATCTCATTCTCCGCGTGACGGGCGCAACACCCGATTGATTAAAGCGTTGGACATTCAGTCTGAAGACCCAGGGTTCGAATTCCGGTCACGGCGCTTGGTGGGTAAAGGGTGGTGATATTTTTCCTATCTCCCAGGCCAACAAATGTGCAAACCTGCCAGTGCATGAACCCTCTTTGTGTGCATACGCATCCAGAAGATCAAATACGCACATTAACGATCCCACGATCCCTGTCAGCGTTCGGTGGGTTATGGAAACCAGAACGTCTCCAGCATGCAACCTCCCGAAAATGGAGTATGACTGCCAACATTGCAGGGGCACGGGGGCTAAACGGCTATGGATGTAAAAGCCCATTTCTCTACACGAGTGAACGTGGGAGTCACAGCCCACGAAGGAAGATCTCAGGAGTCACTGACGTCTTCATCATCGTTCGCGATGGTCTTCCATGAAAGAAATTGAGAGAGAGAGAGAGAGAGAGAGAGAGAGAGAGAGAGTCCTGCTGAATTGCAGGAGATATATGTCTCCCTCAGTTTGCTCCCAGTAATCACAGATCACATTTGTGAGAACAGCCTAGTGTTGTTTTTTCTTCTTTTCGTTTACCTTTTTTTGTTTGTTTGTTTGCCCAAACAAGCTTAGAGGTGAGGATAATATGCCATGACCTGTCTCAAATATGACAGGGTTTTGTGTTTATTATGGTTGCATTTTCTGTTCAGTTGCAGTCCAGCTATGGCCCTGTGAGATCGGCGGGACCATTAGCAAGTGTCAAGGGTCCTTCATACAGTTCCATCCCATCTTGTCAAAGCACCAACGTGGACAATAAATGTATTGTCATCATGGTTGTGTGGATGCTTTGTTTTGCATTCTGTAGTTTTCTTTTTCAGTGTTTTGTTTTTTTTATGTGTTTTGATCCCCGAGATGGCCCTCGAGGTCGACTGGGCTGTGAACAACATGAACTGAATTTATCCTAATGCACAAAGTGATGTGGTGTGGGTCTCGCTACTGTTGGCTGGTTGTTTTTGAATTTCAGGCTGTGGGATATTTTCCTTTCCAATCCACAAAGTGTTCATCTTCATGTCATGTACCGCCCCCCAAGAATGCAACAGATCATGACCAGGCAACATCTGATCACCAATGGGTGCTACGTAGACACGTTCATGGAACGAAGACTGGTCTATATTGATTGGGATTGGAGATGTCCTAAACCCTTGCAGCGAAGAATAATGATCTCCCATGTTCAAGACGACATCTTTAACATTCTGGGGTTTGTTTCCATTGGTCAAGGATGGATGTCGCTACCCCTCGAACTTCACTCAATGGGCACAGTGGCCTCTAGCGTCACTTTGTTAGCACTCACCAGCTGATATCAGCTCACAGAAGCTAGGATCATATCTCCGTCCAGACTGTGTGTGGACAACCCTCATCCTTTCACACGTCTTATATTGAAGACTCACCCTCCTGTCTTTGGGCTGGTATTTTTGAAGCAGGAAGTTGGTAGGTTGGCACCTCAGTGAAATCAAGCAGAGGACCAATTGATCTGAGCTTGTATACACTGACTGGGCTCTAGAAATTGTCAAAATTCTGCTTATCTTCTGGAGACAATATAGACTAAGTGTTTCCCAGACTGTCTCCTGGTCTTGCCCCCTCACTAGCAGGTTGTTGATTCCTGATCCTTGACTCACAGTCAAAAGTCAATCAGATTGAGAAGTTCTTGGATTGGTTCCCTATGAAGAACCACATCCAAAACAATATGGGCGATTTTCCCATACTTCCCCCTCGACCTGATGAGTTTTCATGCCCTCTTGTTACATATGCCTAGCAACAGTTACACTATTTCTTCCTTTGTGGAAGGGTTGATGTTAAGATGCATGATCTTTTTTTTTTTCTTTTTTTTTTTAAAGAAGAAAAAATATAGATCTAAATATTCTCAGATCTATGCATAAATCTATGTGTATAAAGCCAAAAATCAAAAACGATTTTTCCTTCTTTGTTTCAAGAAATATAGATCTAAATAATTTCAGATCTGAACACAGATCTATGAACACACCACCCAAAACAAGGCCCTGTGGAGTGGACAGTCTCTGGGTTTGGCAGAGTGTAAGTCAGTAGTTCTGCACGGATGTTTTCAGGAGTTTGGTTTGGCTATTTCGTCCGCTGATCCCGGGGATGGATCGCATCTGGTCTTCGCTTTTTATGGCTTTGTTAACAGGTAAATCTTGATCTCCTCACATGTCCAAAGTCCGCACGTGCGCACGATCGCTTGCTTCCGGATCACATCGTCTGCTAGTTTGTGATCCGTCATCACCACACTGTAAAAGAAAGATCATTAATGCCCAGTTACAGAATCATAATGTGATGTGGTGTTACCAGACTGAGTCACATGCTTGTGGAGGTATTGTTACTGTAAAATAAAAGATCATTAATGACTCGAAATGACCTTTGTCGTCGGCTTGGCATGCATTATCAATGGACAAACTCGTACATTCTCGTCCTGTCTATGAAACAGCATGTCATGTGGCCCATTTCTGTTCAGTCATAACTGGGAATGGAATGTCTGGATGGCATGTGAATCGTTCATGGATGCAGACCTGGTTGGTCTATACTACCCAACACACTGTGATCTGTAGTACTTCATTACTCTAGGGCGAGGTCAGCGCCAAATGTCAGCTCAGAACTTTTATTCTCTGCTTCTTCTTCTTCTTCTTCCTTGAGAACGTTGTCTTTGACACTGTCCAATCTCAGTCTTTCAGACAATAGCAATGGAACACAGATGGACAGTCCTCTCCTTTTTCACCCTAACACCCGCCCACCCAACGTGTTCACAGTTCAGCCAGTGTACATGGCATTCTGACATAGCTGTCATATTCCTCACATTCACACAGCTTCACAAACACATGGGTCCATTACAATTGCTTTCCAGAGCATGGGGCATTCTGTTGACCTTGTAGCAGTATATGTCTCACACAGTGTACGCACAATGGTATTTCTGGGGAGGTAAAATTCTCATTATGATTTTTTTGTCTCAGCTGTTTTTCTGTGTTTTTTTTTTCTGTGCTAAAGAATACACAGTATATATTATGTGCAAGCTATTTGTTTATAAGATCTGATTTTTCTTTCTTTCTTTTTCTTCAAATATACCAAGACGCTGAGATTGTTGCACACTTCTTTTCAGATACCAAACTCATTAAGTTTTTTTCTTCTTCTTTTCAAAAAAAAAAAAAAAAAAAAAAAAAAAAAAAGTCAGACATTCCGTCGACCTCGTAGTAGTTCTTCATGAATTCACCACTTCTGTTTGTGAGGAGATATTATTATCTATCTCCCACATTCTGCTCCCAGTGATCGCGGATCATTTTGTGGGGGAGGAAAAGCCACTGAGTGTTTTTTGCCTGGAACATTTCGTTTAATGTGGTCGTAGGAATTTTTTCTGTCTTGAGTTTGCTGTAGTTGGAGTACAACTTCAACCAGTGTTCCGATCCCAGACCTGGTTTGCGACTTATTAGACGTAGTCTCTGGATTCTGGGATACTTTGTTTTCTGTGAGTTGGCGTCTGTCGGACTTGCAGCATGATGCAATTGGAGGCTGTAAAATGCTGAGTTTCATTTGATATATATGTATATGATACCTCTACATAGTTGCAAGTAAAGGTTTGTGGTAATTGCAGTTTTGTGCAGTTTCGATTCAGTGCAACAGCCAGTTTGCTGGAAATTACTTTTGTTTGACAAGGGTGCTTTTTCCCTTAATGATCTCGATAAATTTGGTTGTTGGAGTTTCTTGGGAAAAGGCTCCCACAAGCCTTGTGCTACGATCATTATCAAGAAACGATTTCTTTTTGGTAAAAATCCAGTGTGACTTGTCCACTGTAGATGCCGTCTACATCAGAGAGTTTTGTGCAACACGGAAGTGTCAGAAATCATGTACCAACCTGGAATTTCACCTTTTTTCTGTCTCTGAAGAGATTTGTCTACATAATTATTTCCCACGTTTTTGCTTCCAGTAATCATGGATCGTAGTATTATTGTAGGGGAGGAAAAACCGTCATTGTTTCATGATGGTGCTGCTTTCAGTGTGGGACATGCTTGAGGAGGATCCTTCATAGTGGAAGGGCTGACGTCCTCAGCACAGCCTAGTCTTTTTTGCTCTAATAAGTTTAGAAGTAAAGATAATATGCCACGAACTGTTCAAATGTGACAGGGTTTTGTGTTTATTATGGTTACATTTTCTATTCAGTTGCAGCTAGTCCAGCTATGACCCTGTTTTGTCAGCTGGACAATTAGCAGCAGTGTCAAATGTCAAGGGTCCTTCATACAGCTCCATCCCATCTTGTCAAAGCACCAACGTGGACATTAAACGGATTGACATCATGGTTGTGTGGATGCTTTGTTTTGCATTCTGCAGTTTTCTTTTTCAGCGTTTTCTTTTTTGTGTGTTTTCATCCACGAGATGGCCCTTGAGGTCGACTGGGTTGTGAACGACATGAACTGTATTTATCCTAATGCACGAAGTGATGTGGTGTTGGTCTCGCTATTGTTGGTTGGTTGTTTTTGAATTTCAAGCTTAGTGGGACGTTTTCCTTAAGAATCCACAAAGTGTCTGTCTGATGTGTTCTCCTGTCCTTCTGTTTCCTGTGCCTGGGAACAGTTCTATTATTTCTTCCTTTGCGGCAGCCTTGATGTTAAGATGCATGATCTTTTTAAAGAAATGAAAAATATAGGTTTAGATATTCACAGATCTATGCACAAATCTATGCACACTAAACCAAAACTAAAAACGATTTCTCCTTTGTTTAAAAAAAATATAGATCTAAATAATTTCAGATCTGAACACAGATCTATGCACACAAAGCCCAAAACAAGGCCCTGTGGAGTGAACAGTCTCTGGGTTTGGTAGAGTGTAATTCAGTAGTTCTGCACGGAGGTTTTCTGGAGCTTGGTTTGACAATTTCATCTGCTGGCCCCAGGGATGGCTCTGGTCTTTGCTTCTTATGGCTTTGTTGACAGGAAGGTCTTGATCTCCTACAGACCATTGCTTCTCCACACATGTGCAAAGTCCACACATGGCACAATGCTTCTGTCTGCTAATTTGTGATCCGTCATCACTACACTGTAAAAGAAAGATCATTAATGCCCAGTTACACAATCACAATGTGATGTGGTGTTACCAGACTGAGTCACCTGCTTGTGGAGGTATTGTTACTGTAAAAGAAAAGATCATTAATGACTCGAAATGACCTTTGTTGTCGGCTTGGCATACATAATCAATGGACAAACTCGTACATTCATGTCTTGTCGATGAAACAGCATGTCATGTGGCCCATTTCTGTTCAGTCATAACTGGGAATGGAATGTTTGGATGCATGTGAATCGTTCATGGATGCAGACCTTGCTGGTCTGTAGTACTCAACACACTGTGATCTGTAGTAGGCTACTTCATTACTCTAGGGCGAGGTCAGCGCCAAATGTCAGCTCAGAACTTTTATTCTCTGCTTCTTCTTCTTCCTTGAGGACGTTGTCTTTGACACTGTCCAATCTCAGTCTTTCAGACAATAGAATGGAACACAGATGGACAGTCCTCTCCTGTTTCACCCTAACACCCGCCCACCCAACGTGTTCACAGTTCAGCCAGTGTACATGGCATTCTGACATAGCTGTCATATTCCTCACATTCACACAGCTTCACAAACACATGGGTCCATTGCAATTGCTTTCCAGAGCATGGGACATTCTGTTGACCTTGTAGCAGTATATGTCTCACACAGTGTACTCACAATAGTATTTCTGGGGAGGTAAAATTCTCATTATGATTTTTTTTTTTTTTTTTTTTTTGTCTCAGCTGTTTGTTTTTTTTTGTTTTGTTTTTTTCTGTGCTAAAGAATTCACAGTATATATTATGTGCAAGCTAATCGTTTATAAGATCTGATTTCTCTTTCTTTCTTTTTCTTCAAATATAACAAGACGCTGAGATTGTTGCACACTTTTTTTCAGATACCAAACTCATTAACTTTTTCTTTCTTTTTTTTTTTAAATAGTCAGACATTCTGTACACCTCGTAGTAGTTCTTCATGAATTCACCACTTCTGTTTGTGAGGAGATATTATTATCTATCTCCCACATTCTGCTCCCAATGATCGCGGATCATTTTGTGGGGGAGGAAAAGCCACTGAGTGTTTTTTGCCTGGAACATTTCGTTTACTGTGGTCCTAGGAATTTTTTTCTGTCTTGAGTTTGCTGTAGTTGGAGTACAACTTCAACCAGTGTCCTGATCCCAGACCTGGCCTGTGACTTGTTAGACGTAGTCTCTGGATTCTGGGATACTTTGTTTTCTGTGAGTTGGCGTCTGTCAGACTTGCAGCATGATGCAATTGGAGGCTGTAAAATGCTGAGTTTCATTTGATATATATGTATATGATACCTCTATATTGTTGCAAGTAAAGGTTTGTGGTAACTGCACTTTTGTACAGTTTCGATTCAGTGCAACAGCCAGTTTGCTGGAAATTACTTTTGTTTGACAAGGGTGTTTTTTCCCTTAATGATCTCGATAAATTTGGTTGTTGGAGTTTCATGGTAAAAGGCTCCCACAAGCCTAATTAAAAAAAGATTGAAGATAAAGGGTTGTTGCACACTTCTTTTCAGATACCAACCTCATTAACCTTTTTTTTTTTTTTTTTTTAAGAGTCAGACATTCTGTCGACCTCGTAGTAGTTCTTCATGAATTCACCACTTCTGTTTGTGAGGAGATATGATTAGCTATCTCCCACATTCTGCTCCCAACGATCCTGGATAATTTTTTTTTTTTTTTTTTTTAAGAGTCAGACATTCTGTCGACCTCGTAGTAGTTCTTCATGAATTCACCACTTCTGTTTGTGAGGAGATATGATTAGCTATCTCCCACATTCTGCTCCCAACGATCCTGGATAATTTTGGGGGGAAGGAAACACCCCCCCCCCCCCCCCCCCCCCCCCGAGTGTTTTTTGCCTGGAACATTTCGTTTAATGTGGTCGTAGGAATTTTTCTGTCTTGAGTTTGCTGTAGTTGGAGTACATCTTCAACCAGTGTCCTGATCCCAGACCTGGCCTGTGACTTGTTAGACGTAGTCTCTGGATTCTGGGATACTTTGTTTTCTGTGAGTTGGCGTCTGTCAGACTTGCAGCATGATGCAATTGGAGGCTGTAAAATGCTGTTTCATTAAAATTTTTGATATAGACATATGTATGTGATACGTCTACATTTCAGCTCAAACGCAGAATAGACGTTCCGGAAAAAGTCCCTGATCAGCGTCTGAAGCATTCAACTAGGAAGTCGCCAATGGCGTTTGAACTGTGGAAAGGGTTAAGATGCATGATCTTTTAAAAAAAAAAAAAGGAAAAAACACACCAAAAAACAAAAAAACGAAAAGAAAAATATAGATCTAAATGTTCTTAGATCTATGCACAAATTCATGCGTACAAAGCCAAAACTAAAACCGATTTTTCCTTCTTTGTTAAAAAACATCAACAATAATTTCAGATCTAAACACAGATCTATGCACACAGAGTCCGAAACAAGGCCCTGTGGAGTGAACAGTCTCTGGGTTTGGTAGAGTTTAAGTCAGTAGTTCTGCACTGAGTTTGGTTTAGCTGTTTCGTCCTTGATCCCAGGGCTGGATCTGGTCTTCGCTTTTTATAGCATTGTTGACAGGAAGGTCTTGATCTCCTACAGACCATTGCTTCTCCATATATGTCCAAAGTCCGCACATGCGCACGATCCCTTCCGGATCACATCGTCTGCTACTTTGTGATCCGTCATCACAACACTGCAAAAGAAAGATCATTAATGCCCAATTATAGAATCACAATGTGATGTGGTGTTACCAGACTGGGTCACCTGCTTGTGGGGGAATTTGTTCCTGTAAAAGAAAAGATCATTAATGCCTCGAAATGACCTTTGTTGTTGGCTTGGCATACATCATCAATGGACTAAATCGAACATTCCCGTCCTGTCTTTGAAACAGCATGTCATGTGGCCCATTTCTGTTCAGTCATAACTGGGAATGGAATGTTTGGATGCCATGTGCATCCTTCATGGATGCAGACATCGCAGGTCTGTAGTATTCTACACATGGTGGTCTATAGTACTTCACTCATGGTGGTCTTGTAAGGGCGAGTTCAACATGGCAAGTCTTCACATAAATTTGTTTTTCTCCTCTTCTTCCTTGAAAGCATTGTCTTTGAGTTTGACGCTGTCCACTCTCAGTCTTTCAGACAATAGCAATGGAACATGGGTGGACAGTACTTTCTCTTCTCATCCTCACACCCACCCACTTGTCAACTCTGTCTTTTGGACATTAGCAATAGAACACAGATGGACAGTCCTGTCTCTACTCACTCTCACACCTATCCACCCACATACCGTGTTCACAGTTTAGCCAGTGTATATGACAGTCTGATACAACTGTTATACTTGACGAACACATGCATCCACTCAAAAGCTTTTGATTTCCAGAGCATCAGACATTCTGTTGACCTTGTAGTAGTTCTTCATGAACTTCACCACTTCTGCTTGTGGGGAGACGTGGAATCTGTCTCTCATGACTGGTGGTGGGTACATTGTTAGAAAAGGAATCATTAATGCCTCGAAATGACCCTTGTTGTTGGCCTGGCATAAGTCATCATGGTTCTCTGTCCAGTCTTGAGATGAGCATCGCACAAACTTCGCTCAAAGCAAAACCAAAGGAGAAGGCTGGAATCCTTCACAATGATGTGCCCAGCAACAAAAGTTTGACAGAAGAGCATCAGGAATTTTCAAATTGGGCTTCAAAAGGAATTGTTGCGCTCCGCAGCAAAACATTACTGTTTCATGAGAAAGTGACGAACAGCTGCAAGGGCTTAAACAAGAAATTCAATTACTTTAACAGGGGCTGCTGTTTTAGAATGCTTCAAACCCAGACAAACGGAGGTGGGGTCAATAAAAGTTGCAGAACAGGACGAAGGACCTTGTTCACGTAGAAACAGCAGATGGATGCCCTTTCCTTTTACATCAAACGACTAGTGCAAGAGGAATGGTGTCATCACCAAACCACCCCTAGTTTAACTGTTGCCTCTCCTCTGACAAGGATTGGAGCTACCTTAATGAAGCTGTACAGTTTCAGTTTCAGTAGCTCAAGGAGGCATCACTGCGTTCGGACAAATCCATATACGCTACACCACAGCTGCCAAGCAGATGCCTGACCAGCAGCGTAACCCAATGCGCTTAGTCAGGCCTTGAGAAAAAGCTGTACAGCTCCCCGTTGGGCCTAAATCCTACATGACCTTTAAGACACAGTGTGCTATCTCTCTGTGTGGGAGTGATTAATGTGCTGGCAATTGCAAAAAGAAACAATGGTGAAAAAAGTACCCCTTAATTAATAAACAAGTGCACTTAAATGTTTGCTGCTTATGGTTTTGTGTATGATGTAATGTGTGCCCACTACATCACAAAAAAGGATTAATTTCATGTTTTTGCGTGACTGGACTGAACTGTCCTTTCCACCGCTCACAAACTTGCACACATTACAAACATTTAGTTCTGTCTTTGCTAGTTGCATGACATCTCCATGTACAGGCACAACTAGATACACAAATCAACCAAACTTTAGCAAAATTCTGCAATGCTTGCTATCACCCTGTTATTCCATCTACTCGGAAACATTTGCATAGATGTATATGTAACATACATACTTCACCATCACAGTAATTCACACATGTACAAATGTTACTATGTCACACTCCGCAGTGTTAAACATGATATCCTCCTCAAAACCAACACAGCTTTGGTACATTGTGTTAATCTTTATTCAGTCCAACATGGAAACAGGAATACAAAAGTTTGGATGATTGAATAAAATTAGATCTTTTCTCAAACTTCTTAAGTCAACTTCACACAATGATAGGCAATACATCATGAAAACAGCGCATGCCTTTTTCTCAGGTCATATTGGAGAAACAAAAGACACACACACACAAACTTGTCTCATGTCATGTTAGAAAACACACACGCACGCACACACACACACAGATGCTAAATGAAATTATATGAAGCGGCTTAGTGTGCAATATGTTTCAAACGAATGAAACACAGAAAAAAGGAGAAAAAAATAAAAGACATACATACATTCAGAGCCATCTTACAAGTGACATCACAAAGAACTCATAATTTACCTATCTGCAATACAGTGCAAAATATGTATCATGAGTCTCAAATGCAAACTGGGTAACTGGGTAATCACTTTCAAAATAAAACATACGCTTAGAAAGCTTGTTTTTATTACAATTATTACCTGTAAATAAACACATTTCCCTCACTCACATACCTCTTCCTCTCTACTCATCTACTCAACATCATTTCTACTATTTTGTTCGATTAAAATTTATGTGCACTTTTCACCTTGAGAACTGGTTACACCTATCAAATCTGACTGCAAGCATCTCGGTCGAGAATATGAGTTGTACATCAAATGATTATGAAAGATATGTTTGCAGCTATGTTACTTGTTCATAAAAATAATGAGACAATAAGTATGAAGGGGAAAAAAAAATCATTTATGTTCTTTTGGACAAATAATACTAAGTAGTAAGTACTATGACCCTCAAACTACAGAGGAAGACCACAGGAAACGAACTGCAACATTTGCTGTATGTAATATCACTCAAATAATTCATGAAAATTGCTGCTAAAATATGTCCCAGAATAAAGGATACTGACAACAGAAATTGCCCACTCATTGCCAGTGGTGTGTGTGTGAGATAAACCTGGCTATGTATGTGTCAATGCAACATAGATCTTTGCCCAACTCGGCCCAAATGTGTCCGCTTGTATCATTTTGATCAGGCCCCATTGTCTGTACCGACCATCAAGGCAGTGAATTCATATCCATTATGTACAGGACTTGGCACAGGAAGGAAGGGGTCTATTATCTAATTTCACTGTTTCAAACTTACCTGTAGAGTGAGGAAAATCAGAGTAAAAAGCCTTTCCTGAGGGTAAAAACACTAGACATACAGAAATGAAGTCTTAAACCCTAATCATTAGTGAACACTGGATCAGAAGCACAACCAAGTTTGTACTCCATGTGAAATGAGGCAAGAAAATATTTGACAGTTCTGTCCCTCCAATAACCACCAACATGTGAAACAGGCCAAAGAAACTGTGTGAACCAGATCCTATCCTTTTCTGAGACAATTTTGACTAAAAACTTAACAAGAGGTTATCACCATCTGTAACCACCTTGCAGATTTTGATTAAAAATAATGAATACTTTCTTTTCCATTTCTTACTTTTAAAAATACTAATGTCATGTAATGATATATTCTTTCTCTGCTAAAATAGTTAAAGACAAAACACTTTTTTTTTTCAATCTGAGACTTGTTTGCAAATATAGTAACATTTAAGTAAAAGAAGTATGAACAAACAGGATTCAGAAACTTTAAAAATTCCCATTCATTCTTTTGGGGGCATGCAGAGATGTGTAGAACACTATGGTCAGTTATGTATGCTCTCTGTTTCCATTCAGCAAAAAAAAAAAAAAAAAAAAATTCTGTTTACAGCATGACTGCTTAACCTTTCCCGTGTGAAATCACCCAGACAAGTGTTTTTGCTCTGTAACTCAAGTAATATTGAAGCCACTTCCACATAATTTCATGACTTTGTCCATAATATAGTTTACTACATATCCACTGAACATTATTTTCTTTTATACATAAACAAAGAAGTTATTAATCAATTAATGTCCCAGTACGTCGTGGGTGTGACGACACCCATACTCCCAAAGAATAAACCTTGCACGCCGTACGTCGTGGGTGTGGAGCCACCCATGCAAAGCTTGCGCGCCACGCGTTGTCGACATGACGTCACTTGGGCTCGCTACAGAGAGAGATGAGAGTGACCTTGTCTTTTGTTGATCGTATCCCGTTTCAAGTCTGCGGCAAGTTTTACTCTAAAGTTGTAACTAATTTCAGAAAACAATATTTATTGCACTAGATATCTTCAACAATATTGAATGAACTGTTTTTCTTGTAGAGAATGATCGGGAGCAACTGATTGATAGCTTTTTATCTAGTTGGAATTAAAGTGCCTTTCTAAGAACTGGATATTTTTGTAAATCTGAAATCAATTGATCTAAAATCTAGTTGATATAGAAATTTTATTCTTATCCTAATCTGTTCAAAGTAGAGAAAACCCGACTATGGCTAAAAAAAAGAAGAAAAAAAAATGCCAGCCAGCCAGCCAGGAATGCCGAGATCTAGGCCAAGGGAAGGGGGGACTGATACCAGGCTGTTGCTGCTATGTTAGGGCATCTGCCTTGACCGAAAGAGGATGGGCGTGTAGCCGCTAAAAACAAAACAAAACCAACAACAAAAACAACACACACACCCACACACACACACACACACAAAAAAACAAAAACAAACAAAACAAAAAAAAAAAACCGTTTTTTGTAAGTAACAACACTCTCTTCTCACGGGCAAAACTTATTCACAATGCGCCTGGTCAAGCACTGGAGTAAATAGCCTACACGCACAAGTGGAAACTGCGCATGCAAGTCTGCTGAAGAAAAGTCAAATTTGCTTTACGGACAGGTGTGGGTTACTGTGCACCCACGACGTACGGCAAGGTCTTATTTCTTCAGTGAAACCATGGGTGCCTACACACCCACGACGTACAGCGAAGGGTTAGTTCGTACACAGAAACCATGGGTGCCTGCACACCCACGACGTACAGCGAAGGGTTAGTTCGTACACAGAAACCATGGGTGCCTGCACACCCACGACGTACAGCGAGGGGTCATTCCTTCTTAGAAACCATGGGTTTCTGCACACCCACGACGTACGGCGCGCAAAATTTTAGGCGACGTACGGGAAAGGTTAAAAACATCATAAGAACAATCCTATAAAAAAAAGATTACGTAAAAATATGGAGAAGGGGTCAGTGTATGTGTGTGTGTGTGGCTGGAGGGGGGGAGGGGGGGGGGCAAGGTAGGACAACAAAGTGAGACAGGGAAAGTGGCTAAAAAAAATAAATGCAAACAAATAGAATGAAACAAACAGATCTGGCAGGCAGTTCATTTATTTTCATTACAGAGCAATGGCAGAAAATGCAGATGTAAAACGCTGGACAAAAATGCAATTTTTCTGATTTGAAAAAAACACACCAAAATAACAAATAACCCCGCCCCCACCCCTCCCGCCCCAAAAAATGTACATGGTACCATTCTGTTGTTGTTTTTTTTTAATTTGTTAATATTCATCTCTAAATTAGGCACAGAAAAATTCAACAGTGAGTGTCACAATGGGGGAGCTTTCAGTTATTCAGCTGTACAAACCTGAATTTCATTGCTTTTTCAGTCCATCACAGTCACTCACTCACATCCTCTGAAACAAATCTTAAGACATTGTTCTCTACATAATTAAGGCACTCCATTCCACATCTGTATTCTACGGATTACATCTATTTCCTCTATGCATGATTGTGTGTGTGTGTGTGTGTGTGTGCATGTACATGTCTTCATGTGCACTTTGTGTCTGACCAAAGTGTTATTGTAAAGCATTTCGAGAGGTCTGAAAGTGAAATACAGATGTACTCTTACTGCTCCTATTTTCAAAACAAAAAAAAGAAGACAACTCATCTCAAATAATATTTCCATATTCAAATTTGGATGCGGTTTCCAATACAGTAAAAATACAAGAGACAGAAGGGTTCCAAACAAGGAGTGACTATAAGATAACCCGTGCTTGTAGTGATCACATTCATGTTCAGTCAGTTGTCAGTCTGATCCATAATACGTTTCACCCCATCTACTTGGGAAAAAATGAATAGATAAAAGAACTTAAAAAAACAAGAAGAAGCCAATGGCTGACTTTGCACTGGTCAGGCCTTGTGAGCCTACCCTATCATACTAATAAAAAACAGGCAACACATACAAAAGTGGATTGTGGTAATCAAAAGAATTTACTTGAAAAACACCTGCGTACATGTCTAAGTATAGATGCATTCATCCAGTGCAGTGAAACGAGCAGACCTTTATGCAATACTACCACCAATAGCACCGTGTGGTAACAAAGAGTGGATCAAACAGAAAGACACTGTATCAGTTACAACCTGTCAACGTTTCAGTGCACATATACATACACGCACAGACAGAGAAATGCAGAAACTGATGAAGCGATACGATCGTATTGCTCGAAGATGTCCACAAAAACTCCACACTACAAATGTTTTTCATTTGACATTTGATCCACACAGCACACACACAAAATCTCTGAAAAAAAGTCATCAGTTCTGGATCTTCCTGCATCCAAGTAAGTCACCGGAGTAAATTAAGGCGAGACAGGAGAGAAAGAGACTCTAACCTTGGGAATAAATTTAGAAGCATCACTTTTCCACTTTCCACAATCTTAAGGAAAACTACAAACAAGGATCATATACCTTTATCTTTTGTTGTTTACAGTCTGCCTGAACACAGAGAGCCACATTTGGGACAAAAGAAACTAATACAAAGAACAGAGTTATTACACTGACTCACATGGTTTACACATGAGGAAAACTGAGGAAAAGCACAGGGTCATTACATGGACTCACATCATTTACACATGAAAAAAAAATCTAAATAAAACAACTGACACAGACAGTTCAACATCTAGCTAAATAGCATGATATGATATCACTTTACAGATAACACTGTGTTTTTGAACTCTCCTCCCCTCCTTAACCTCGTAACTGCTGAATCTTGATGAAATGAAATGAGTGAGGTATGAATTTGAAACACAGAACTTTACCAGGCCTACTTATCAAATAATCAATGGTGTCAACAATTTTGCTAAACAAAAGTAATGCAGCCCCAAGAGGTAGCAATCCACATAAAGAACAGTAACCAACCAACATCCTGATATATAAGCTCAGTCTCATCAGTGAGGTGACAGACATTTCAATGACGAGCATACTCATCAGCAGCAGTCAAGGGGTTAAGACATGCTTGCCAACACACCTGAATATAACCAAAAAAAAACCACACACACACACAAAAAACAACCAATGTCGAGAGGAGACAAAGAGGGACCGGTGTCACTGCACTGTGATAATAAGCTGTGTCACTTCTGAACAGCCAAACTTTCACATTGGTTGTTTTAAAAAAAAAATATAAAAAAAAAGGACAAAAAAAAAAAATAAAAAAAAAATAAAGGATAAAACCTCTACGCTACACCACTGAAGCTACTCTCCTTTTCACCATAATACACATCTTCATGATTAGTCAATGTAAAGAAAAAAGAAAAGAAAAGAAAGTCACAATCACTCCAACCCAAACAGCAAAAGTAATTCAACACTTAACGTCTGCACTCAGATCACTGGCCTATCAATCATATCCACTCAGACACATTCACAGGAGTGCTGGGGGTTTATATAATTATGGCACGGGGACCCCAAAAGAGACGACTAAGTCTTCTCGGTGCTGAATGCGAACGTCTCTCATGGCTTTACTCATCTTCTCTGCAGCATTGCATATCTGCAAAAAAAAAAAAAAAAAAAAAAGAAATGCATGTATATGTATATATATTTCTTTAAACATTTTTTTTCAGTTGAGTTGTAATAGATCAATACTTACAAAGCAATTATCCTGGAAAGCAATACAAAGGATACACACAAAAAATCACGTTGTAATGACCAACATGTAATGACCACGCACACAAAAAAGCCATTAAAACAAGTCAAATAAAAACTAACAGTAGCTGACAACAGACTAAAACAAACAAACAACAACAAAAAAACCCCAAAAAACCCACACATAAACACACA
This sequence comes from Babylonia areolata, assembly GCF_041734735.1. Lineage (NCBI taxonomy): Eukaryota > Metazoa > Mollusca > Gastropoda > Neogastropoda > Buccinidae > Babylonia > Babylonia areolata. The sequence continues at coordinate 50,700,245 of NC_134882.1, read as the reverse complement.
CACACACAAACAATAAGATATTGCACAACAAATGAACAATTAAAAAAAAAAAAAAAAAAAAAAAATCAATCTAGCAAGTAAATCATATATACATATATAAAATCAAAATGCAGACACACACACACACACACACATTAAGTTTTAACTTAACACAATAAGGTACTGGGCAATAAATTAATGTAAACAAATAAAGAACATTCTACAACTAAATCATACATAATAACATATGTAAGTAAAATGCAGACACATACGCACAAACACACAAGCTAAGTGTTCAGACAATATTAACCCTTTCGCTGCCAGGAAAATAAGATTTAAGTGAAATCTATTTGCCAGGGGTTTTTTTCATAAAAAAAACGGGTATAAATTTAAAAAAAATTCTGTGCTCTTTGTTATTGGAGAAAGACCCATAAAAGTATATATTTTCTGAAAGGGAAATGAATAAAGAATACAAAACACATTATGTTTTCCCATTTTATATATTTTTAGTGACATGCTGTTGTTTTGAAATCAGTGTTTTGTTTTTTGTCACATTTTCAACTTGTTCATTACAAACATTAGTCAGGTAATTTGCACTAAAATATCATATTTTCTGGACAAATGGATATCTGCACACACAAAATCATACTAGAACAACCACAATATAAAAAAACTGAAAAAGAAATAGATACATAATGCATTGTGACTTCTGCAAGTGATAATATGGATGTGAGGCCATGCCCCCTCATTCTCCACCCCCCTCCTATTCACCACTCTCACACGGTCACTTTATCCAGTTATCAGACCGCGTTGCCTGAGTGCCAAGAAAATAGCTCACACTGTGTCCTGCTAAAAATTCGGTGACTTCTATCGTCTGCTAGAGCTGAACAGCCGGCATCACTCACTGATAGTCGTATCTTGGCCACTCTCTTGATTGCTCCCTTTATTTTCTATCAAATCGTCCTATAAATGTTTACCACTGTCTTCTCCTTCAAATTTATGCTTTAATTCTTTCTGAGCATCAGCTAAAGAAAGTAATCTTGGTTGATTTAGTTCGCCACGATCGCATGTCTTGAGCATGGAGTCAGTCCGACATTTTGTTGAGCAAGCGAGGAGAGGAGCCAGGCAAAGACTGCGGCCAGTAACCCAACCAAAACGTTCAAATAAAGGACTGCCTTATGACGCAGGTGGTGTTTCTAGCTATGAATAGAATCTAGAAAGATTCCCCAAGCTAAAGCTACCACTATTTTTGTCAACAAACTGAATGCAAAGCAGGGAAAAGTCAGAATATTTCGATGACGAGTTATCTCGTCATTGTGGCAGCGAAGCTTACATGCTTTCCATGACGAGTTATCTCGTCATATAGGCAGCCTAGGGGTTAATAAGGTACTGCACAACAAAGTAAACAAATAACAATCCTACAGAACAATTCAAGCAGAGAAAAATCCTATTCCTAAAGAACATTTCAACAATCAAAGCAAACAGCTCAACATCTAACAAAATAGTATGTAACCACTTTACAGATAATACTGTGTTTTGAACACCCCTTCCTCCTTAACCTCTTAACTGCTAAACCTTGATGAAATGAGATGAGTTAAGTATGAATCTGAAATGCAGAACTTTACCTGGCCTACTTATCAAAGGTGTCAGTGATTTTGCTCAACAAAAGTAATGCAGTCGCAAGAGGCAGCAATCCACACAAAGAACACTAACCAACCAACTTGAAATTACGACGAGACCTGTTACTGCAAAAGTTAACTCTCTCCATACGAACGGCGAAAGAGACGGCGTTAACAGCGTTTCAGCCCAATTACCATCATCAAAATATTGCAAGCGGAAGGCTCTTATACTGAAAAGGTGAATGTTGACAGAGAATACCACAATTCTGACAACGGAAGCTAAAGGTTTGGTCATTCAGACACCCACTGGACATCCGAGGGGTCTGTGTAGAGGAGAAGAGAGGACTGGCCGTACTGAGTGAGTTAATTTCCATTTATAAGGATCAGGCTTCATGATCAGGCACAAAGAGGTACCTGCAATACTACTACCAACAAAGATTACCACTATGCCACTGCTGCACTCAATCTGCAAACCTCTCTGCTACTACTAGGTTCGGATGCACCTGATGACTCACCAAATGAATTTCTGCAGGGGACACCGGAGGGGCAGCCAGCACAGACTGGGGGGAGGTGACACCTGGGGGCAGGGTCAGTCGGAACGACCCTCGCTTGGCCATCGCCAACTTTAACCTTGTGCTGCTCACACACACACACACAGAAACAAAACTGAATGCTTTAAGTTTAACTGCAATGAACCCTTCATGCTTGTTAGTCTCAGAACAATCGTGGTCAAAATTTTACACACACACACACACACACACACACACACATGTGTATGTAAGAGTGTTTTCGTGTATTTGTGTAGGTGTTTGTTTCACAGAAAAAAATATTCAAAAGAAATTTAAAAAAAAGAAAACAAAGAGAATAAAAATGATGGCACACACACTCACATTCACACACACCCCACAGGGTGGACCTACTTGTACTGTCGTGCACGGTCGTGGTACTCATGCTGCTCAATTGTGTTGTCGGAGGAGGCCACATCGATGACTTCGCGTGCATTCTGGTGAAGGATCCTGGCCATCACTGACTGCTCGTCCCCTTTGTCATGGTCCTGGGAAAATGGCTGGTCCTCAGGGTTCCTGTGGAAAGACAGGGGAGAAAAATAATAATTCAAATCATAATGATCCTGAGAAAACTGCTCTCATGATTCCCGTGAAAAGAAAAGGGGGGGAAATAACACTCTAAATCATAATCAATGATAATCAAAACGGTAGTCATGATAATATCTCTAAAAACAAACAAAAAACAACAACATAATGATGATAGCTATCATTTACATTATAATAATAACAGTGTTAGTCATAAAAACTTTTTAAAATAGCAAACATGAAAACCGCTATCATTTAATGATTTAATATGATGATAACAATTTTAATCATAATATCTTTCACGAAAAACAAACAAAAAAAACACATGCAGTGACACACACACAAACTATCAATCATTTTATTTTATTTTATTTATTTATTTTTTTTGTTGTAATCATTATGTAAAGACTTTCCAACTTTCATTTTTTGTGCCTCAAACACTGTTTTACTTTAAGGCACAACAGTGATAATAATGAAAATATTTTCAAAGAATATATTTTTTAATAACTATCATTTTTTCATATCTATGTACCTTAAGGACTTAACTCTGTAGAGCTCAGTGAGTGTCAAGAAAAATGGAAATAAAAGAAGGCTGTGGAAGTGAAAGGCCATACCCGATTCCTTTACAACAAACTTACTTCAGTTTAAACAAAACTATTTTATTTTTAATGAGCAATGAAGAAATAATCAGCATACTTTAAATTGCATACACAATACACTGGTCAGACAATATGTGACACTGTGTGCTGAAACTATGTCATGCTCTTTTTTCTTTTCAATTTTGTGAAATAAATGCTGATCATGGAAACAACATTTATTTTACCAAATATGTGTGACAAAGTTAACTATTTTTGTTTGAAGTTGAACTGAATACTACTGAATATGAGTGATTACTTACAAACAACAGTGACATCCGATCAGTAACTTAAAACTATTTGGGAGAAAAAAAAATCAATATAAAAAAACATTGGTCATGTTAGAAAAAAAAAGTCACTATTATTAATATTATCAAAAGGTATGGTGCATCAGGTCAGTGAGAGTGTGGTAATTCAAACAGTTATTAAAGTGGAAAAAAAAAGTTTTAAAATTGGAAAGCAACATCTGACGAAATAAACCACTGACAGGAAATTCATAGAGAAAAGTTATCATCTTCATATAAGAAAACCCATTCTTCATCTTGATAACGCACAGACAGCAGAAGTGCAATTCCAGGATCATGGCACACGAATTCTGACGTCACTCCTCTCCCTCTCCTCCCCCATTCTAATGCAACTCTGCACATACTTGTCAGTCGTACTCACACTATAGTCACTCAATCAAAAACAGTGATAAGACAAATGGACTGAACTAGCATCGGATGGGCTGTCAGTTGTTACTGTCCTTCACCTTCATGTTCAGATAAGAGAGATCCATCTCCATCGTCATACCTATCCATAATCATAAAGCGTGATAAACACAGCTTGTAAAATCATATTAATCTGCTGACTGGGACCACAGTCTTTGCTGGACCAAGTTTTCAACGCCTGTTTTGCATTTGAGGTAACCCCTTTCCATGTGTTCTCCACATGCTTTACTTAGTAAATCATTGTTGAGAAGGGGTCTTCCACCTGACATATGGCAATATGCACATTTATACTTATATTGTTATAGTGTATTTCTATAATCCTGACACATCAGTCTATTTATTTTAACTGAACCAAACTGTGATGAAGGAAAAATTGGAACAGAATAGATGCAGGATGTCAGTGGATGTCTTAAAGATACTACGGCAGCACTTCATTTAGGATGTCAGCTGACATAGGCACTAAATGAGTTAAAAATGTGCTTTACTAACCCATTAATAAAGACTGCCCATTTTGCATATATATATATATATATATATATATATATATATATATATATATATCATATGAATTCTAATGGTTCATTAAAAGAGATAGATCATACATATATTAAAAAATATATATATAAAAATTAAAAAAAAATCTCCCAAAATGGCAAAATGGTGTTCAAAGTTACTCAGGTAAAGAAATTTTCAAAAACTCATGTCATAGCTGACAGTGACAACATCTTGACTTAGTCTATGACAAAGAGCAAAACTTGTACAAGTTGTAGTTGTACACTGACTTAGCGACAATGAAAACTTGTATCATAAAACACTTACTTAGTTACTAGCATGACCATCATGAAATACTTGAGAATGAGACATCATGATTAGTATGAACAAAATCCAGATGGTTGGGTCAAAATTTGGTTTGATATATTCACAAACAGCAAAGACAACTGCTCTGACTGAATTTGCATGCGTTCATCACTTCATGGGAAGAGAAACTTATGTGAACTGAACATTCTGGATCACAAAACAGAAATGTTCAACTTTCAAGAACATACCCAGCTCCATATTATACACAATGGTAAACAACACATGTACAGAAAACATAAACATGATAGACCGCTGGAGAGTTCTGTGCTTACCTGACTTATACTGTTACTAGTAGAGGCCTGTCACATGATCTGTGCTCTCTAAGTCAATTGGCTAAGACTAAGAGAGGCAGAACGTGTGAAACAGGCGACTTCTTTTTTCAATTTTTTGCTCTTTTTAGTGTGTGCAAACGATAGCACTTCATTGACCAGAGTTTGGTTGTAGTAATGGAGGCTGTCAACTAAATAGCAACGGAGGCTGTTAACAAAACAAATGGAAGGCAGCACATTTTAATGTTTGGTGCTTTTGTTTAAGTGAGTATGTCAATCGCCTTTGGCACTGCTCAAATTTCAAGTAAAAGTTAGATGCACACACACAAGATCCAAGATGGCCACGAAACTCTCCAGCGTTCTATTGTCCTGCACCTAGTAAGTATGCCCTTCAATAAAAATATGAATTTCACACAATTTTCACTTACCTTAGAGATGGTGCACTTGCATCACCTAGGGTTGGATCCAGCAAACGAGTGCGTTCATCTGGCTCAGGATACTTTACAGAGAAAAAATATTACATAAATATTAAAATTAGAGAGCTTAGGCACATTAAAAATAATAAAGATTTTGTAAGAGTGTGACTGTGAGTGACTACTTCATCATGATTGTTTTTTCTTTCTTTCAAAATTATCATCAATATAATTTTAAACAAAATGTTCATTATTTTTTTTTTTTTAGAATTATTGTCATTGTATCATTGCTGCTTGTGTTACCATTCAGATGATCACACATGGCAACCAGTGAAAGAAAAGCTGTCAATATCAGTCGTGTAGATCCAGAAACAAAAATCAAATGACAAAAAACAACAACCCCCCCAAAAAAACAAACAAACAACAACAGAAATAAATAAATAAATAAAATAAGCCTGGAAAAAAAACAACACACACACAAAATCTGTAATCAGTGGAAAAGAAATGTGCATGAAAAATATCTATGAACCAAAAATCAACTGTGCCACACCATCAATCACTGAATCAGTACCCTAATAAGTTCTGACATCAGTGATGAAACAAATTTCTTCTTATTCAGTTACTGATTAATAAGTAATTATATTCCCATCATTACAATATAGTTATAAACAGACAGGCAAGACAGTCAATTAGACTTTTTGACAGTAAAATGGTCGGAATATGAAAACGGAATCCACTGTCTAACTGATCATACAGAACAGTGTACATCACAGTTCACTGAAATACAGTCAATTAGACTTTTTGACAGTAAAATGGTCGGAATATGAAAACGGAATCCACTGTCTAACTGATCATACAGAGCAGTGTACATCACAGTTCACTGAAATCAGTCCTGTGATAGATCAGTTACACAGTCATGTGAGGTTGGCCCACGTACTCCGTGAAGGGATGCCCATTCACTGTTAAACACCAAGCTACGAAAAACAGGGTGACAATGTTGATTGTGAATAATTTAAAATTTATACTTAATTCCACATGTACAATAATGCGAACACAGAAAGTTAATTAACTTACCACTGGATCTTTATCATCCTCATAACAACAACTCCAACTGCAACCCATCTTGTTTTGGATTCTCGAGACGCAATGTTGGCTTCCTCCAGGAACCGGAAACTGATTGTTCTCGGGAAACCACTTTCGACTTTTTACTTAAAACATCTAAAAGCAGACACACACACACACACACACACACGGCTAGCTGGTTGATTCGATCGCCACACTCGCCACTGAGTATAATTTCTCCCCTTCTACTACTGAGACCTTGAGCCAGCGGTGGTCTGGACACGAGACGATAAACCGAGTTCCTGAGGTCAGCCGAGCACGGCGCACTGGCACTCAGTGACGGACGGACTTAGCGTGCGTAAAAGAACCCACAGCAACAACAAGTTACCGTGGCAACATTCGATTGATGTTATGAGGACAGGAAAACAAATAAACGTGCAGGCAGAAAAAAAAACTTCAGGTGTGGCGATCTTATTGCAGTGATGCGACCTCCCTGGTGAGAGCAACCCAACTGAACTACTACAACCGCTGATTTCACACAGAGACTGGAAATCGGCTGTCACACTACTACTACTACTACTACTACTACTACTACTACTACTACTACTACTATTCATTATTGTCTGTTGATCAAACAACTCCACCTCATCCAACTCAGTGAGCCCTTCATCACCCAATCATGACTGATACACTGAGGTAGGTATATATTTTGCAAGACTTTTGCTCAGCGACTTGGGTAACCCCATCTCATGCATCAGCTCTAGCACCACGTTTCTGTGTACTGGTCTCAAGGATCATTTAATGTTAGACACAGTGGCATATGAACATCTGTTTTGTGGTTACGCTTAGGTATACTGGTCAATAAAGGCGTCCGTCGACTCGGAAAGGGTTTGTGACTATGGTTTATGACTGATGAACGCTACCGAATTCCTGAAGTCAACCAGGCACAGGTCAAGACCTCTGTCAACGTTGGTGATATCAAGAGAGATAGGATGGTTCTCGAAGACAGCTACATAATCAGTGACTATTGCCTTTTCCACCATGCAGCTGCCGATGATGTATGATGATGTAGATGAGATGTATGAGCTGTGAGTGATGTTACACTGTTTCAAAACTGCTATTTTTGGCGACTGTCTATCTTTATGCTTATCATCATTTATCACTGTACCACATTCATTTATAGTCAAATACAGTAAGAGCTGCAGGGTAGGGTAGGTATGCCTAATTGTGAACGATCCAGTCGAAGCGACCAGCTCAACATGTGTGCTGTAAAGATAACATGTTGTATGATAGTCAAACGTAATGCCTTTGTTTTTGAAGGCTTTCTCCGACTGGATGCAACAGGAAAAGTTAATCTGCTCATTCACTTCACCATTTTGTTGATGTTTGAAATGGCAGGGGTGCCTGAGTGTAAATGCGAACAGGCAAGTCTAATTGCGAATGATGGCTTTGGGTATATGTAGACAATTAAAACAGAAACAGGTCTTTAACTCATTAGACATAACACCTTATTGGAACATTGCACCAGACTGTTGTATTGTTGGTTTTGATCTCACAAACACACAGACAGACATTTAAACACACACCCTCCACACCGCACACAAACACACCCTTTTGAGGGTGCTCAGTAATTGTGCAGCATTGTTCGCAAATAGACTGATGTCAAAATATCCTATTGTTCAGTTGCAAATGACACTATTTTGCAGATTTCTGTCAAAACTGACATTCTGATCTGTCATCAATATCTTTTCTTGAATTCTCACAGCACTGGTAATGTGCATTCAACAAATCCGATCAAATCAAATATTTTAAACAGTGTCAAAGTTCAAGTCCTACAACTTGATATTTAGGATTTTGAAAGCATGTTTGTAATCTTGGTTGGCAGTGGTGTGCGGAGAGAAGAGCATGGAAACAGCCAGAAATAGCTGATTTTTCACTGGTTCTTGGAAATGGATATTCATAAGGAAAATATCAAAGCAGACGTTAAATAGTGAAATGCAACTGTTAAGAATGCTTAGAAATGGTGCAGTATGCAAATCGTTACAATTACACGCTGTTCGCAGTTACCCATACTACCCTAATCACTATATAATTATAAATATTCATCATCTTTCTCATTAGTGTTATCATTATTATCAAGGAGGGTGGAGTAGGTCCAAGTGCAAACTTTCTCAATTTTGAACTTTGGTCATCTGTGAGGTGGTGTGAACCTGAATCTGATCAGCATGGGACAAGAAACTCTAACATGAAGGGAAGGAAAGTCAACCACATGAATAAACTTGATGCAAGCACTTGGCATTATTCTTACTTTTTTGCACACACCCATACACACAAATCCAACAATAAAGCTTCATGAAAGACAAATTTAATTCTTAAAAAGGGAAAATCATCATTGTACATCATTTCAAAATGGAATAAAAATACAAGTGATACATGGTTCAAGCTTTTTTTTTCTGTAACTGGGGAGGGGGTGGGGGTGGGGGGAAACAGGACTGATGAAATACCTAAATTTGATAGTTTGCAATACGTTTGCTCATGGAAGTTTTAATCACATGTTTTTTGTTTTTTTGTCAAGACTATGTACAAATCTGCTTTTGCTTCCCATACACTTCATGTATGTGTGTGCATGTATTTGTTTACTTACATGTGTGTGTAAGAGCTTCTTCTCAAACACAGACATGAATGCATAAAACTGCACACAAAAGAAACACACACAAATAAATTATGTTGGCATGCACACGCATTCATATGCTTGACCAACCTTTCAAATGCCAAACTTGGGATGCAAGGAATAAGATACAGCAAAGACAAAAACAACTGAACAGGCAGACACATGCAAAACAAGAAAAAAAACCAATAAAAATCAACAACAACAACAAAAGAAAAAACAAAAAAGAAGACAGAGAAAAAAAATTATCACTCATAATATGCAAACACAATCAAATGGAAAAATAACAGCAATTTTTTTCTCCTCAAATACACCTCTTGCATTTTTAAAACAAGCAGAGAATTACCGTGGAATGCAATAAAATGATTAATCATACATGTTCCACCTGTTCAGTGACTCTATTAATCAATATTATTACAACAGATGAAATATAAAAATTATGAGCAGACTGCAGATTGAAAAATGGTGAAAAGCAATACAATGTACAAACAGGAGCAATCTAATGCATAAATAAATGAACAAAGAAATAAATCAATAAAAGATTTATATGATTTAATTTCATAAACAAACAAGTGAGAAAATCAGTCAATAGTCAGTCAGAATCAATTTATCAGTGAAAATCATTAAAAAAAAAAAAAGAGTTCATCAAAATCAACCAATCCACTCGAAATGATCACCATCCTAAGCAGCACTCTTATATTCATGTGTTTATCATTAAATTATCTAACAAATAAATGACTACACAGTATCTTACATCACATCACATATGAGTGAATTCAATTATCTACAGGGATATTTTTTATACAGTCACAGCTTAACAGTCTCCACAATTGTGAGGTGCATGCAATGGTACAATTATTATCTTATATGATAAACATTTGCAACTGTAATTTAAAAACAATGAACAACCACAGTACAATGTATCTATATGCTGAATTCAACTTGATGGATTTGATGTGAAAATTAATTCACTTGCTATTTATACAGTTCTCCTATTCCCGTTTCAAAGATTTGTCTTCAATGCAATATCATCTTGGAAACTGTGAACTCAACTCAATCTAGATAATGGGAAGCGTTTCAAATATATCCTGAGTACAAAAAACTTCCTTTTCTGCTTTCAACTGGTTACCATAACTAGTTACAAAGCAAATTACACAGCAAATTACAAGGTAAAATACAGCGTATGTGAGCCAATAACAAGAGAGATGATCCATAAAACACTGTCTTAAATAAGGACAGTCTGACATAAAGTTAGCCACATACTAGAAGCTGGTGGAGTAAGATCAGTGTGAACTAATCATACCACACAAACGTCATGAACATAGGACAGTCTGACATCAAGTCATGCCATCGCACACTGCCTACAGTGGAGCAGCAGGAGCAGAAAAAAATATACTGAAGGAATTGTAGAAACAAAATCATACAGTGACAAAGTTAAAGGTACCAAAGACTTTTACAGCCATCAAGGCAGTGAATTCATATCCACCATTCCTAGGCCTCGGCATACAGAAGCTGGGCCCAATCCTCTCCTACCATTGCAACTTTCCCAAACTGAAGTCTGTATCCATTCACACTTGTATGGAGAGAGGAAAATCAGAGTTAAGTGCCTTTCCCCAAGGACAAAGCACCATACCGAAACAAGGCCTTGAACTTCTGATCACTGGTGAACACTGCATCGAAGTCCAACACTTAACCATATCTGCGACTGCATATTCCATACTGACAGACATCCTACCAGGAGATACTGATGGGTGGGAGGAGAAAGCAGGTGAAGGAAGGAAGGGGGGATAATCTTATGAATCCACTCATTAATAGTTCACTTACATTTAAACCATTGAGCATGAAACAACAAATATACCCTCTCCCATTCATAAAATGTTAATCACATTAAAAATACTGAAGCATACACAAAAGCACCACTAAAGTTGGTATCACAATGCATCACGTTTTGTACATCTGAATTTGCTTGTGTGTATTAACATTCGTTTAGCATGTGTGTACATCTGTGTGTACATGTACATTAGTGTGACCATGTTTGTGTGCAAGAGTTTTGTTCAAGCACTAACATAGAGAATCATGATTATTTCATGTCTGCAAACTTTGTGTGCATCAAATCTGTCAACCAGAGTTGAGAAACTATCTAAAACTTGCACTGCATGGATACAATACCAGGTTACCTAAATAAACAGTACACAGGTAAGTCACACTTTAATTTACAATCAAACACAAAAACCAAGAGTTCAGTCTGCCCACATATCACCTACCAATAAAATCGGCATCCAACATGCTAATGAATGGGACAACATTTTTACACTGCTTGAAATCTTATTGCATAACTGTCTTATTCCAGCCAGAACTTTTCCATTGCACACTTACAAAGCAAAGCGGAGCATCTTGAGAACATTATCATTGCACCAATATATGAGTCACACAACATCAAGAAGCAAACATCCTGCATCACCCACCAGGCTCTGGCCTGGAACCTGCAGGGGGAAAAGAAAGAGAGGACAGCCTAGAAACGGCTGAGGGCCAGACAATGAGACAGAGCTGAAGAGACAGGAGTCCAACTGGACAGATACAGAAAGGACAGCCCAGAGTCAAGTCCAATGGAGAAAGAGTTGCTGATGGCCTTTGCTCCTTTGGGGGGCAAATGGCTGAAGTAAGTAACATGCATATATGCCCATAATAAACTGCAAGACTGTCTATCTCTGATGAAAGAAGAGTCACAATCTTATCTTAGGGATAACACTCCCTTTCAACTAGGAAAAAAAAAATCCATTTCTCCCTCCTCCCCACCCCATCTTTTTCTTTTTACTAGAGTATTTTTTCATTAATTAAGCAAGGGATGGCTCAAGATGAATAGGGGACAAAAAACGGAGAAAGACCTCGGACTTGTCAACAGACAATGGGGTGACACCAGCCAACTGTTCGAGGACTGTGGCCTACTGAGTGCCCTGACTGCCTCGAGTCCCATGAAAGTGGAAGCATCAAAGTCTACGTCACTCCGGACGAAAAGTTTTCTCCCTTGCTTTCCCCTGCAGATGACTCATTTGTTAGGGTTAGGAAAAAATCACAAAAAAATATAAAACACAAAGTAACTGAATGAAACTCCCTGTACTTGACCCACTGACCCATCTACTCACGTTGTGTGTATGCCCACTCCCCTCCCTCTCTTCACAGCCCTCAGAAGCTGAGTCACTGTCAGTACCTTCTTGCAGATACTTTATTCAACATCTTCATCATCCTCATCGATGTCTAAACCTTCAGTCTGAAGCATTTCAATCACTTCAGCAGCAGTAAAAAGCAGCTGTCTTGATCTAGTTTGTTTCAAAACTTTACACTTGTATTGCCTGCGACACCATTTTCGATGCGTATGCAGATTAGCTTGTCATGTGGGGTGCCGATCTCAAAGGCTTGCTTGTGAGTGTGTTGTTACAGAACCTCACGAAGAAACTTTCCATTCGTCCCCTGACATGTTCGCGATGCGCGGTGAAGCTGCGGTATTTTATGCTACCCCATGAGTAAAACGTGGAAAAAATTTTAAATCTCAAAACTGCTACAGTGTTCCTTCATCTGGAATGCTACCTTACCTCAGGAACGCTATAGCTTTCCATCGTCCAGAGTGAGTTAAAGGAAGAGGATTGGATGGGGCTCTTGGATTATGGAAAAAAAAAAAAAAAAAAAAAATCAGCATCTATATATTATGATTCATGCCTGTGTAACAGTGTTGACACTTAAGATTTCAAATTAGATGGCGATGTCATCTAGTGGATTGATAACAACAGGAAATAGTGATAATGATAATAACAATAATAAATGATAATAATAAAATAATCATAATAATAGACCAGACAGAAAATGTAAAATAAAAACATCCATATATACAAAATGATAACAACCACCTTGATTAGAATGACAAGACAAAGAAGCAGCAGAAAATATCAATTCAAAAACATGAATATACATTAATTTTTTTTTTTCTAAATCAACTGAGCTTGAACATAAAATTCAGTGAATAAACAGAAATAAAAAAATCTGAATGAATAAAACAAATTAAGAAGTCAACAAGAAGCAGTAACTTGGACAATAACAAAGCAGCCACCCCAAATCATAAATACCACACAAGTTCAAACAAAAGTTCCCCCACCCCCTTACCCATTAAATTTTCCTCCATAAATTCTCTTGAACAATATACCTTCCTCCACACTCATCTCCTGGAAAAAAAAAAAGACTCCATGACTACACAGGAAAGGGACTGACTCAACTCGGATTTACTCATGTTCATCAATTCAAAGACTTAACCCTCTCTGTTCCAAGCCTATTTTACACTCGATGACAACTATCTGCCAAGGGATTTTTTGGTTATGGAGGGTAAAAATAAAAGGCATATTGAAAAAAAAAACCCAAAACCTATACTTTTCTGAAAAGGAAAATGAACACACTATCCAGTTATGACAATTTCAAATGAATTTATTGATTTTGCGATAAGAAAATTTCTACAATGATGAGGATGGATATTTCCATCCTGGGGCATTGTTTTGCACACCGGGAGAGAACGGAAATTTCCGTCCTTGGCCACTCAAGGGGTTCAAGTGGGCGTATTATTGATATATCTGGACTTGTAACTCATTCTACCCCACAGTACATACCTGCTACAACTCTCCTGGACCAGCATGACATGCACCCACAGCAGAAAAAAAACAACAACAGGGTGATTCACTAAAACAGCAAAAACATATGGAGAATTGTTGATTTAATCAGTCAAAAAAAAGCTTCATTTTCATGCTTCCAGAATCTGTAAACGATTCAGTTTAGAATTCCAACTCGCCCAAGCAAGAATGAATGAAATCAGAATAGTGTGTTGGTGTGAGGATACTCATATCTGGTCCACAGGGGAAGTAATCATCATGATTATGGTACGAGTTAATGCTGTACCTGGAGTAGAATGAGTTAAATGAGATATGAGTGGGTGGATGAAGCACAAGCGGGAGTTGTAAGAGATGGTGGGAGAATGGGGCCAAGGGGTGGGGTGGGTAAGAGAGAAGGGGGAGAGTGATTTGGTGTGGGGGTGGGGGTGAAGGCTGGAGAGTTTATCTGAGGAAGAGAAAGAACTGATACTTTTTTTTTCTAATGGTGTTATATGTTCTGTTCTCTTGATGCGCTGCACAAAGTCATGTGTTTATCTGAGAAAGAGAAAGAACTGATACTTTCATGTATAGAAAAATGCTATTTTACTACAGTGCCATCTCATGCTATCTTGTCCATAAGCCAGTTTTCTTTGTACTTTTTTTTAATGAGGACATTTAAGTGACAGATTCATAATGCTGGGGGGAAAAAAATGTAGGGCTTCTGAATATTAGACTCCCCATTTGGCTTTCATTGTGGTTCCTGTGGATAGCCAGCACTGGGACTGCAGAAGAAGACATGCCTCGACTGTGTACGAGGGACTCCGGATGAACAGCATGGTTTTAAAAGAAAAAAACAAAACAAAACAAAAAAAATTCCAGAGTATTAACTCCTTGACTACTGCTGACGAGTATGCTCCCAAGTGAGGGGCTGTCACCTCACTGAAATAAAGGCAAAGTTCACAGGTCAGGATGGAAGTCGCCATTAAAAAAACAACAAAACATTTGACTATTCTTCTTGGGACTGCATTACTTTCTTTCGTTCAGCAAAATCAGTGACATTGTTGATCAGTGCACAGAAAAACAGATGTAATGGCACTCAAACTCGTGCCACACTGATCTCGTTCCACCCAGCATCAGCAGTCCGAGGGTTAATCTTTCTCATCCTTGTGCTTTCATTTGTGGGTGCAGGGCCAGTCCAGACCTCCGCATGCAGCCGAGATGATGAAATACAGCAGCACCTAGAAGAAGAAAAAGTCAAAAAGCATTAGTGAATGCATAATTACTTTGTATTGTATTGTATTGTATTGTGTTGTATTGTATTGTATTGCATTGTTTTGTATTGCATTACCCTTTTTTGTCACAACAGATATCTCTGTGTGAAATTAGGCTGCTCTCCCAAGGGAGGGTGCGTCACTACATTGAGAGTGCCACCTTTTTATTTTTCTCGTGCCTGCAGATTTTTTTGTTATTTGTTTTCCTATCAAAGTGCATATTTCTCCAGAATTTTGCCAGGGACAACCCTTTTGTTGCTGTGGGTTCTTTTACGTGGTCTAACAGCATGCTGCACACAGGACCTCCGTTTATCATTTCATATGAATGACTAGCGTCCAGACCACCACTTAAGACCTAGCGGAAGAGGAGAAAATACTGGCGACTGTGCCAGGATTTGAACCAGTGCGCTCAGATTCTCTTGCTTTCTGTGCAGACGTGTTACCTGTAGGCCATCACTCCACTACTTTACCTAGAGGGAGGCACTAGGTAAAAAAAAAAGAAAGATAATTACAGAATTATCTACCTCTTTGTTTCCCCATAGTATCTGTTTGTTTGTTTTTTTGTTTTTCCTTTTTAAACTGCATATACAAGAACAAATATTTCCATTATCAACACTCAAATTGTTTGACAACAATTTCCAACAGCTGAGAATGTCTGGTGGGGAGACCAGCATGCATGTTCTTCTCATTATTTCCACAAACCCGTTTGAACTGATTGTAAATAAAAGTGCATCATTTAATCATATAAAAAACGAAAGGAAACAGCTTTCAATAAGACTTGTTTCAAGCAACACAGATCTTCACATTCTGAATTCTGCTTTCATTTGTTCCTGATAAACTATATCATAGTTAACTTGTTCTCATTTTCTTGTAGATTTTTCATTCTCTCAGCAACTTATGAAATTTAGTATTACTATTAGCATCTACCAATGGTGCATAGCTGTAAATTCACACACAAACACTTAACAACTGTATAGGCCATGATGCTGACAACTAAAAGTGAACAATTGGTCATAGTATACAGAAGATGTGATCAACAATGCCAACACTTCCTCAAATAAAGCAATCCTGAAAAGAGGGGAACGCATCAATGATGTTGGCTGGTTAAAGTGATCATGCTGGCAACTTAAAGTGAACAATTAGTCATAGTATGTAGGGGATGTGATCAACAATGCCAAACACTTTATCAAATAAAGGAATCAAGAAAAAGGGAAAGGCATTCACAATGTGCGTTTGAGTAATCAATATATCTACCAAAGTTGTGCTGGCAATTTTCATCTTGCATCAAACTTAGAAAAACCCACTCACTGAAAGAAAAAGCGCGTATTCTTTGTAATTAGGAATACATTTGTGTCATATAACAATTAATCCTTCAACATGGAAAAGAAAATTCAGTTGCAATATTCAAAGAGAAAGCAAGAGACAGAAAAAGAGAAAGAGTAAACAACAACAACAACAAAAAAACACACACACATTAAGAGAAGAGGCAGAAGAGCAGAATGAAGCAGACAGACAGGAAAAGAAGAATACATTCCAATATACTTATCAAAATAACAAAGAAGTCTGTACTCACTATCACAACTACGGCTGCTATGATTAAGATCTTGATGTTCTTCCACCACATGGAGCGAGCCAAGCTTCGACTGCTCTTCTTGAAACTGACAGCCTGCAAAAGGATCAACAAATAAAATTCCATTCATTAAAACAGAACCAACCAACAACACCATAAAAAAACAACAAACCCCCCCAAAAAAAACATTTGCATTAACTGCTTGTCATACACTTTTGACTCTTACAGAGTGATTCTTTCCATTTAATAAAAATTACTTTAAAAAACAACAACTGAAGATTGGAACTAAAACTGCTGCATCTATCTACTGATTATTTTTTTTCTTCTTTTTTTATAACTCTGTTCACCTTTATTGTTCAGTTTCTATCAATCACACCTTTTAAAATGTTCCCGTAGTTTTTTATACGTAGAATTATTTTGAAAAGAAATAAATCTTTAAAAATATGTATTCAAAAATAATGAAATACCCCCTCCAAAGCCCCCTCCCCCACCGCCATCCCCCCTCCCCCCCAAAAAAACCAAACAAAACATAAACAAAAAAAACCCCCACCATCAACAACAAAACACACAGAGTTTGTCAGACATCAATAATTGAAAATACTATTACTAAGTATGTTTACTGACCATGAGAAACTAGTTTCTTACAATCCTAACTCACGTGTGCATTCAGATCTTCCGATTTGTCGACAAGGAGTTCAAGTCTCTCCCCTCTGTCTGCGATCTGATCTGCACATGGCAAGGCAATGAAACTCTGAGTCAACATCATAAGAAAATACACAAGAAAACACACCATCACACTGTATTCTTAACAATTTCAAGAAACCGTTTGTTATTGCCGAAGGTTTGCTGCATAGTCCAACAGGACATTTGTTATAGTTGTCGTAGTTGTCTGATGCTAGCATTTCCTTCCTTTCTTGATGTTAGAATTTCCTTCCTTTTTTTTTTTTTTCCCTAAGCACTGTCTCTCACTATCCCCCCTCCACATACGCACACACACACGCACACATTCCCCCCCCCTTTTTTTTTTTTTTTTCGCCTTTATGATATCACTTAAGGTGGAAAGAGATTAACCTGAAGACTGCTACTATTAGTACTATACAATCACACACACAATCACACTCCTAGATCAAACAATTATGGGCTGACAAAAAGCTGTTTCACTTTCAGCCGTAAGATTGGGGAAGACTGTTTGGACCTCATAGGCTCATGCATTCAAAACTGTCCTCCACATGAGTGTAAGGACTGACACATGATGTATGAGAAACTGATTGGCTAGAAGTATGTGTGTGTGTGTGTGTGTGTGTGTGTGTGTGTGTGTGTGTGTGTGTATTATTTTTGGTTTGTTTTCGGTTTCTTTTCAGCCAGTGAATGAAACCCCACGCTGATGATCAGGATGAAAACAAAAAGATAAAAAACAGAAGAAGAAATTATGAGCACTGAGGACTTGCCTGCAAGTAAAGAACCTCCCGACACCAAAAACAAAATCAAACAATGACAACAAAAAACAAACAAACAAAAACAGCAAAAACCCCAACAAACAAAACTAACCAATATTTCGGACCATTATTCCTTTCAGTTCATCCACTTCATCCTGGACTTTGTTGATCTGATCATCCTTACTGTCAGATGCAATCCTCTGAAAAACAATCAGAAAAAAAAAGTTGTACTTTTACATGTATCGCACAACAAAACACAGTTTCAATTTTTTTGCAACCTTACTGTATGCATTATTCTATTTTTCTCTTCCTCTCCTTGCATAATGTAATTCTCCTTACATAATGTAATGCAACATAATCTAATATTACAAATAAATTAATCTATGTATCTGCCTATAAATCTCTCTCTGTCTCTCACTCTATATATATATTAAAAAAAAAAGAAAAAAAAAAGGGTTAAAGGGCCCTTTCTTTTGCTGTCAGGAACAGGTAATTCACATCCACTGTGTCTTGAGCTCAGCTCATACAGTGCTCTCCTTCCGTCATTTCAAACTCCTCTGACTGGTCAGGTACCCATTTCACACCTGAGTGGAGGGAGGACAAGTGGAGTGGAATGCCTTTCCCAAGGGCACATAACACCATGTCAGTATGGGGTTGTTGTTCTTGTCGCTCACAGTCCAGCCGACCGCACAGGGCCATATCACATTATCAGGACTGTTGCCAGTATGGGACCTCAAACCCTGATCGAACTGCTGCACCTAACCGATTTTGCCACTGGGCACCCAATATAGCTGTACAAAAAGTTAAATGAAAGTAGACATGTGTTGTGTGTTTGTGTACCATTTGTGTCGCCAACACTCTGGAAAACTCGCTGTTCATGGCGTACGGCAATGCTGCCTTCGCTCTGGCTCCATACTGCATTTCAAACCTGTGCACACAGCATACAGTTCACACAGAAATCAAGCATGGGGGTATGTGTGTGTGTGTGTGTGTGTGTGTGTGTGTGTGTGTGTGTGTGTGTGTGATGCATGTCTACAAGTACATGTGTGTGTCACTGTGCATCTGCATGAATGTGAGTTTTTGTGACAGCGCCGCATACCGTTTGGCATACTGTTTAGCTGATAGGTTTCTAAAATTTACATCATGGAGTCAATGCATGGTTTCAAACAAAAACTGTAGCCAAACACATACTTTGCCATCACTGTTTTTTGTAATTAAAATTCATTGGTTAATACAATGTCATAATGATATGCCTGTCCCACTGTAAAACACTTACTTCTTTGCTTGTTTAAGCACAAATTAATCTATTCATCATAAATCATTCAGTCACTCGACCGATATTAAGTTATGAGTTGCCACCCCACCACCTTTTTTGTGTTTGATATGTCTATACTTATTAACTTAAATACTAACTCATCTATCTATCCACCCATCTCTCTATAGATAAAAATATAGACCTAATTCACACACACACACATATATATATATATATATATTTGTTTTTGTTTGTTTGTTTGTTTGTTTTTTTTCTGACTGGCACAGCTTGCTGGAAATATTTCTAAACTGGCCCATTCTTTATCCCCAGTTTGAAGTCATTCACAAGAAAAATTGAACACACACGCTTTATCAATATCTGACTGAGCAGATGGATCCAGTAGATCTATAATTAACATATTGATTCTGGAGAAAAAATATAAGAAAAGCATACTGCTTAGAAACAAAAACAACAAATTACACATATAGAAAAAAAAGAAAAAAACAAAAAAAAAGAAGCAAAGCATACACACCTTCTCTTGATTTCATTTAAGAACATGAACGCTTTTGACCGTTCAAAATCCTGAAACAAAACGAAGATACTCAAACATCAACAAAATCAAATCAGAAATAAACACACACCAACACACACACCCTCAGCCACACAAAGATATATATATATATATACAAACACATATGAACCAATGGGCATGAATAATCAAAAATTCAAAGCAACAATTTGAGAGACAGGATTCAGCAGATACACTGCATAGCAGCAATGTCAAAATGTTGAAATTCTGGCACTTAACTTGCTCAGTAATTAAGCTTATATAATACTAGTTTCTCCCCTTTGTTTCCTCTGGAGATGATGAATGAGACAATAAAGAGGAACACAAGAAGAACACTGTCGTAAATCAACACTTCTGAATTATAATTTTTTGCTGTTGCTGATCTGATGAAGTACTAAAGATGTTCTGACATTTACATTTAGTTTACAAAGAAAAAGTGAAAACTAGTCATTCAACATGAAATTGTTACATTTTTTCTTTTCCTCTGAATCAGTTGATACACTGTTCTAAATTTCTTGATTGCACAACAGCCTGTCAAGATCATCCTAGTGATCTTCAACACAAACCATTTAAACTGGGCCTTGACCTCAGGGAATATATAATCACCAATCCCCCCCCGCCCCCCTCCCACTGTTTTTGTTGTTGTTGTCTTTGTTTGTTTGTTTTGTTTTCTGTTCATCTAATTTCAGCTTTCTTGGCATCTTACTATAACTGATTCAGTGTGCCTGTTTCTGTAACAAATACAAATTGGCAAATGATGGCTATGAAAACAACAATAAAATAAAGTGTTTTTTTTTTGTTTTTGTTTTATTTTTTAAAAATAAGAATAACGCATCTCTAGCCTAAAACACTTGCCGACATTATACATGTTACACTCTCAAAGAAGTATTCAGATACTCTGCTTCTGAATGCAGTATGCAATGTTGTAACATCTTTACAAATAAAGCCAATATCAAGCATTGTTGTGTTAAAATATAGCTGCTGTACCTAACACTTGCAAAGCATCTATCAGCAAAAGACTGAAAAAGACTAGCTCTCAATGTCTCTGAGTAAAACTATGACAAATAGCCATTATTAGTATAAAGAAAATGTCACTTACATCATCTGTGATGCACAGGTACACAAATCCAGCTTCAGTTATGTAATGGAATAGGTAACTGCAAAAAAATAACATCCACAGTGAAGACATTACAAAAGAAAATCCCTGTACCCAGAGGAAAAACAGAACACACCAAAAAACCCCAACAAACTCAATAAACTGTGAATAATACAAATGAAAAGAGGAGAAAAGTCAGAGGCTGGCTAGATGATACATCTTACTGCACAAGCAAATCCTTCTTACTATGATATTAATAAACAGAACATTCATGGTTCCCAAGTAAATTTAACCAGATATGGCAATACCTTTTAAAATAAAACAAAAATGAAAAACAAACCACTTGCAACACACACATACATACATATAAACTTAGATATATATATATATTCAATGGAGTGGACCAGACATATTATGAATGATTGTATTGTACTCTATAAATTGTATAATGTACTGTGTAACTCTTTTGTCAAAACAGATTCCTCTCTTCTCATGTAAAATTTGGACTGCTCTCCCCAGGGAGAGTGTGCTGCTACAGTGAGAGCACCACCCTTTTCATTATTTTTTCTGCCTGCAAGTGTATTTGTTTTCCTATCAAAGTGGATTTTTCATGGGAATTTTGCTAGGGGACAACCTTTTTGCTGCAACAGGTTCTTCAAAGTGTGTGAAGTGCATGCTGCACGTGGGACCTCTGTTTATCTTATCATGCTAATGACTACTGTACTGACCACCAACCATTGTCCAGAGGGGAAGAAAATACTGGTGAGTGTGGGAATCAAATTTGTGCGTTCATTATCTCTCACTTCCCAGGTGGACTCACTGCCACAAAACCACCACTCCACATTGAGTAATGATTGCTCTCTCCCATCCAGACAGAAACTAAGGCAGGCCAGCACTGTTCTACAGACTTATACAAGAAAGGCTGTCTCTTGAGGAGGATGGAAGTGTTTCAAATGCACCATTTAAATCCAAAAGACATATCATTAATAACTGATCTGCTACGTTGAACAGGTTATTGAGGGCAGTCAAAAAGGTGTTTAAAAATGAAACTGAGCTTGTTGTCATTCTGATGAGCTGAAAAACTGAGGCCCTGTGTGTAGTGAGCACTAGATGCACTGAAAGAGAACCCATGACAACACAAGTTTGTCCTCTGGCAAAATTCTGCAGAAGAAATCCACTCTGACAGGAACAAAAATATATGTGCATGCATAAGGCCAGACTAATGACATTGGAATATGCTGCTGGTCAGGCATTCGCCTAGCAAATGTGGTAAAGCATATATATACATATATATATATATATATATATATGGATTTGTCCAAATGCAGTGATGCATCCCTGAGAAACTGAAACTTGTGTGAGCAATATAAACCCTTCCTTGCTTGCAAACAAAAAATGTTTAAAAACTGTTGTTGTTTTTAACCAGTTCAGTGCCAGAGAATTTGAAAAAAAAAAGAAAGAAAAAAAACAAGGAAAAAAAACAAACAAACCTTTACCCACGATAGAGATTTTGGGTAATAAATTATTTTTAAAAAAATCTATAATCATAAGCACAGCATGCAAAAAATGTGTAAATCCACTGACTGGAACCACTTTCTTTACTGGACAAAGTTTTCAACACCCCGCCCATCCCTCCTCTTGGTTTTTTTTTTTATATTACATGTGATGCAACCACCTTTCCAAGTGCTTTCCATGTGGTCCAGTTAGTAAATCATGATCAAGAAGAAAGGGGTCTTGTATCTAACGTATGCTCTTATGTCTGTTCATGTGCATTGAACCAAACTCTAATGAAGGAAAAATCAGAACACATGCTGGACATCAGTGGGCATCTCATAGGCATTATGGCAACACTTTTAGCAGGATGTCAGCAGACATCTTATATGCACTCAACTGGTTAAGAACAAACTGATTCTAAATTCAATTACCTGTTATGTGAATAAGTTAACTTGGAATTTTCATCTTGTGGGATTTTAGCAATGATCTGCTCAGCAACCTCCGTGAAGTTTCCAGCACAACTGGCAAACTTGGCAAGGATGGCTGTGCCTCGGGATATCAAGCTGAACAAGATAGGCATGTTCTGCAAACAAACATCATACTATCACTATGGCAGTCAAGTCCCACATGTTCTGCAAACAAACATAATATTATCACTATGGCAGTCAAGTTCCACAGTCAAACAATTTCAATTTTGACTTTCACTTCATCACAGAATGAAATGTATTCATGATAGATATGTACATGTTTAATGTTATCTCTGCGGCATTAAATCATTTAAACAATGTCTGACTTTCACTTCATCACAGAATGAAATGTATTAATGATCTATGTATCATGCATGTTTTACATTAATTAGATCTGTGATCTCTGCAGCACTAAATCATGTGATTAAACACTTGTTCCACTGGTACAGTAGTAGTGGTATATCTATCTATCTCTCTATCTCTCTATCTTTATCTATCTATCTATAACTATA